>NC_056727.1:938446759-938536759 GCF_019279795.1 Protopterus annectens
GGGATTGGGATTTCTTTAGATGTAGCATTTCTAACAGAGCTGGGTCAGACATGGCTTTGTAAGTCAAGCAGAGATCACCTCAAAGAAGCTGATATGAGACAGAGAATAGTTGGAGTTTTTTGAGTCTGTCCATATAGGACAAGTGTTTAAGGCCTAGGATCCTCTTTGTGAGGTACTTTTGCGGACTCTCCAGTTGTTGCAGGTGTCTAGTGAGGTACATGCCAAATGGGGCATTGTACTCAATGATTGGCCTAATGAGGGAAGATTAGAGGGAAACAATGACCTCTTTCTTCCTGGATGCAAAACCCTTAGTTATGAGATGTGACATATAGAAGGACTTTCTGACCACAGTGGCAATGTGGTGATCAAAAGGGAAGTTACTGTCAACCTGTGCTCCCAGATCTCTTATAACATCTTCTGTGTTCAGTGGACTACCATTGATGTGGTAATTCATTGGAACCGGGTTTTTCCCAAACGGGATGATGACAAATTTTTTGGCATTGAGCTTAAGCCATGGTTCTGACACCAGTCGTTGGTCACAGTGAGGCCATTCTGTAGGATGTCAACATCACTTGGGGAGTTAATAATAGCTCCCAACTTACAATTGTCTGTGAACTTTGTCAGCCAGAGTCCCTTCGTGTTGGCCTGGACCTCAGAGAAGTAGATACCAAACAGGAGAGGACCCAGGACCGAACTCTGTGGGACTCCCCTCATGACTAATCGGCAGTCTGACTTGGAGTCAGCTACTTTCACATTGTGGGTTCTATCTGTGAGCCAGTTTGCAACCCACCTAGTGATATAGGGGTTGATGCCAAGCTTAGTGAGTTTTTCTATGAATCCTGAGTGGGGAATGGTATCAAAAGCCTTGGCCAGATCAAGGTAGGCTGTATAAACCACCTTGCCTTCATCCACAGCTCTGGTGACTGACTCAAAAAAGTCGACCAAGTTGAGCATGCATACAAAACCAAACTGTGTGGGATCCAGAGTTTGGAGATTCCCTATGTCCTTGTTTATTAGGTCCATGATGATGCGTTCCATAGCTTTGCATATCAGACTCATCAGGCTAATGGGGCGATAGTTCCCAGGATCTGTAATTGCTCCTCCTTTGTGGAGAGGGATAACTGTAGCAGTGCGCCATTCAGCAGGGACAAAGCTTGAGGTGAGGCTGTGATTGAACTGAGCACACAGGTGAGGTGCCAGTTCACTCTGTAGTTCATGTAGAACACAGCCAAGGATATTGTCAGGTCCCATAGAAGCTGTATTCTTGGCCTTGGACAGTGCTGTTTTAACCTGTGCAACAGTAATACTGGGTGCCTGGCAATCTACTGGTATTGTGATTGGTCCTTTGGGGGAGAGGGGGATAAAGTTGGCACTTAATCTGTCAGCCAGTATACTGGCAATATCTGTTGGCTCGTTATAGGAGGTACCTTTGTACAGTAGCTCAGAGCAAATCTGGGTATTGCCATGGAGATTCTTTACATAACTATAGAAGACCTTGTGGTTGTCTTTACTATCTGCTGCAATTCTGTTTTCATACCTAGCTTTACAGGATTTGATGAGGGATCCCAACTTTTTGTTGAGGCAGATAAGGGAGTTTTTCCAGTCTTGGGATTTCACCTTATTCCGCCTCAGTTTCCTCCTTCTTTTGTAGAGTTTGTTTATGGCAGGGAACCACCAGATTGGCTTCCTTTTTTTGGAGGAGAGTGTCTTGATTCTATTGGGTATGGTGAGATCCATGTATTTGTGTACGTGTTCGCACAGTGCATCGGTCTATGATTCTGCAGTCACACAACTATTCTCCATTTGCATGGGTGCTGTGAAGTTAGCCACCTCTGTTTTTAGGATCCCAAAGTTAGCTTGAGAGAAGTTTTTCATGGTGGTTACCTTTGCTGGCAGGGTGGGGGGATGTGGATTTCCAAGGTGATTAGTTTGTGGTCAGATCTAACCAGGGAGGAGCTGACTATTGGTGTAGAGCAACAGTTTCCCATGTTAGTAATGACTAGGTCAAGGATGCTGCTACCTCTAGTGGGGGTAAGAACAAGCTGGTCTGGGGCATTGGAATTAATGAACACCAGGAAATGTTGGGCAAGTGTATTGGTACATGAGTAGTTTACCTAGTTAATGGGGGGGGGGGGGTAGTTGAAGTCACCTAGTAAGAGAGTGTTAGGTTGGACCCTAATATTCTCCATGGTGCTTAGGAACGTGGAGTGTGAGTCTTGGGGCATGGTTGGGGACCTATAGCAGGCTACGACCTGAATCGCTGTCTTACATATATTGAACTTGCTTTCTTCTACAGACAAGACAAGGAATCTAATGCTTTTGTAATAGGTGAACATTTATTTACAGTATCATATTGTGACAATGCTTTATACTAAATAATAACTAGACTTTCAGAGTTTCAATGACACTGACCAGTGACACATCACTGATGTCAGATGAATTTAGCTGACATGCTAGAATAAAGATCTTCATTCCTAATCCCCTCAAACACTTCCATACACTAGTCTGACAGGCACATCAGTCAACACCCCCAAAGTTTGCTCAGTGAAACCAAAACCAAGTTATCTTGCCAGCTGTAGATGTTTCAGATTAGCCAAGTAAAACTGAGTAACTTAACGGAAACATTGCTAAATATGAACTGCATACTTGTATAATGTTCATACAAGAAATGAGTGCAAAACTACGCAAGCATTAATTTAAAAAGATTGACAATTCTACTCAAACCTGTATTTTACAGTGTTGCACCATATTAGGCAGCAACATGGAGAATAATCTCAGAGCAATGTGTCGTGTTTTGCATATACTGTTGTTTTTCATTCAATATTACAAAAATCATTATTTCTTGTTAACTTTTTTTAAACAGATTCTCTATATCATCAGTATTTTTCAGTGATAGGTGGATAAGAGACTGAATGCTTCTACAGTGCAATATGATTGATATGTACTGCACATTTAATGTTTGTTCCTATGTTATTGTAATTATTGCAGACTGTCACTTTGGGATTTAGAGAGGAAATGCATTTTGTTGTTCTTCATGAATTGTAAAATATGCATAACTTTAACAGCTAATCAGAGATTTGCAATAGTAATTAAATGCATGCAATCAGGAAGGATATCTCAGTGTAGTGATTTAGGAGGAAGTCTGAACTCTATCTATAATGGTTATGATATGCATAAGCTTTTATCAGTACTGGTAGGTTTTTAGAAATAGCATCCTGTATGTGCCACCAGCTCCTATGTCATAGAAGGATAAAGCCCTATCTACAGCTAAGGTGACCTCTAACCAATTATTAGCATGGGTGACTTAGAGACCTGGAAGGGGAGGATGGGAATGTCCATCCTGGAGAGAGGATGGAGTAAAGATGGACTTGTACTGCGTATGTCCCTTGGAGGAGGCTCTGGAATGCAAATAGACTACCTGGGGCTGACTTTAGGTTCACCAAGTTACCAATCAGTGATAGCCTTCAAGGTGAGCACATAGAATTATGCATTCACATGGATAAGGCTTTGTGAGCCTCTGTGGTGATGTGAGTCAAATGTCCATCTGTCCAGGGTAGTGAGTAGTTCATTAGAAATATCTTCAGTTGTTGGGATGCAATAAACCTTCATGAATGCCTGACTGATAGTACTCTCCAGACAGCTCCCACCACTGTAATGGGAGGGACTCAGTCTACAGGGAAAGAAAGGGCCACGTACGTAGGCTTGACAATTAGTAGACAAAGGGCAAAAGATGGCAGAGACAAATAGCATGGAAGAGAGCAGCTTGTACATGAAACTCCAGTTAGATGAAGGAATTCATCCTCTGCTTCTCACATTTTGGATTATGCTCATTAAAGAAAGTCTGAGGCTTTTCATAGTTTTTTAATTAAAAGTCAACATATTTGCCTTTGTCTTCATTGTATTTTAATTATTTTGATAATGCATATAATGAAACCCATACACCCTCCCTCCCTTACACACACACACACACACACACACACACACACACACACACACACACACACACACACACACACACACACCTAATTTAACATTTTTATTAAATTATCACTTAAGACATAACGAAACATACATTAAAAGCATATTAACATTTTCCGTATGCATACATTATACATCACATTTTCTTTCATTATAACTATCATCAGACCTGCATTACATAACTTGTTCATTTCCTGCCTTCCCTTAAACCTCAGTCCTCCTCTTGAACATTATTTTGCATGCACTGTTTCCGTAGTTTCCATTTATTTCTATGTAATTTGCTCCTTCTCTTTTATAAAGATCTCTCTGCCATGTCTTTCATCTCTTTTATAATATACAGCACTTCCAATGTAGTTGGTTTACACTTTTATTTCCATTTTCTAGTAACTTCTTTTTATGTCAAGGTAATTTCGATCCTATGTCCCAGATCAAAAGATTAATTTCCTTACTTACAGCCATTTTCTCACTCAATATTTCTGACAGAGTACTATGTAAGGAATTTTTAAAATCTTCCAAATCATTACAGTTAAAAAACATACATTCCTAGTTATGTCTTTCCTCCGTATCACACCTCCAACATTTGCTATTTACTCAAGGAAAAATTCTTTGCAGTTTGAGTAGGATATAAAACTATTTGTGCAAATACTTCCAAGTAAAATGTGCTATCCCTTCTGGTTCTGTTGTTGCACAGTTTGGAGCCATACAGACATCCTTCCATTGTTCTCCTTTAAATAGTTTTTCCACTCTCTTTTCCCAATCTTTTCTAACCTCCTCTGATTGATTCTTATAGTTATTGTGCAATATTTATATGCCCTATTAATTATCCATTTTCTTACAGCAGCTTCTGTTCTAGATTCAGCCAAAAACTTTACTAGAGCAGGTCTTTTACTTATGATTCCTCTATCCCTTTCTCTTTGCCTATACTCTGATATTAATCCCTGGTTGGGAAGGCAGTCTCTAGCTTGCAGTCCAAATGTTGTTTGGTCTCATCTTACTTTATTATCTTTCTCTCTGTGGTTATTTGCTCCCAACACCTTCTTTCTTTACCAGTTTTCCTAACTAAATTTCATCCCCCTTTTGCCTATTTTAGTGTCCCTACTTGCAGTCTTCCTTATTCTCAAAATCTTCTTTCTCCATTCTCATGTTGGCTTAGTTCGTAGAATACTTTCTGCTACTTTATGAATATAATACTCTTTATGGCTGTTATTATTCTCCTTAAAGATTTGAATCAAAAATTCCACTCTGTCCCTAGTTCTTGAACTTCCCCTCTGCTTCACTATCATCCCTTTCCACTTTTGTGTTATATAGCTGAGCCTTAACTGTGTAGCTCAAAAATATCCCTTGATATCAATTAATCCTAAACCACCTTCTCTCTTGGAAGGATTAACTTATCCCAGTAAACCTTGCCATCTTCCCCTCTCAGATAAATTCCCTCAACTCTTTATTAATTATTGTCCACAACTTCTCTTCTGGTTGATAAAAGTATGCCTAACCCATATTTAAAACTAAAAGGACTAAATACATTTTCACTGCTTGTATCTTACTAGATATATCCATAAACAAGAGCTTCCAGTTACTCATTTTCTCAGTTTTTACATTATTCTTTGTTTAGTCTCTTCATACCTATACTTAGCTGACAAAACAGAAACTTTGTTAATCCATTCACCAAAATACTTCATCTTGCCATGTCCCCACAAATATGGGTATTGTTAAATCAGTTTTTATGTGACTAGCTAATTAAAAGCTATAGCCATAGCCCTTGTTTTATCTTCACTAATTTTATATCCTGAAAAGACGTGAAATGGTCTTAAAATGTGCCACAACACTGAGATGGCCTTTTATGGATTTATAAGATATAAAATAATATTGCTTGCAAAAATACAACGTTTCTTGATTAACATACCAATTATATCCTAGAATTTCTGAGTCCCTTATTTTCTTTTCATATACAGCAAATAACAAAAGGGAAAGTGAACACCCCTGCTTGGTTCCTCTGTTCATACATAACTTATCTGAGAGGAACTCTAACACTTTAATTCTTGCCTCCGATCCTTCATATACCTTCTAAATTAACCTTATTATTGTATCAGGGAATGCAAATGCACCGATTGCCCTAATCATAAAATCCAAGCTTACTCTGTTGAATGCTTTCTCTGCATCAATACCTACAAACAACAGAGGTGTTTTCTTACATTCTGCTTCCCTCTGGATCATCAGTGCTCTATTAATTTTGTTGCTCCTCTCCACAAAACCACACACTGATCCATATCTATCAATTTTGGCAACACCTTTGCCATTTTTTACCTAGTATAAACACTTTCTAATCATGGTGTAAAACTGAAATGGGTCTATGTGAAGATGGGTCTGATGCGTCTTTACTGTCCTTATGTAGTACATTCACCACAGCTTTCTTTCAAGATTCTGGTGTCCCTAGCCCTGTTTTAAAATACTGTTAAGCAACATCTTAAAATACTGTTAAACAAAATTTCCTAGATTGTTATCATTTTATTCCCTCCTAACTTCCAAACTTCTACAGGAATACCATCTGTTCCTGTAGACTTTCCTACAGCTAGATTATGCATCATTGTTTTTATCTCATCACATCCTATCTTAACTGATAGTTATTGAGCCTCATCTACCTCTAACCTTAACATAATTAAGTCTTCCATAAATACTTCTATTTGTGCTCTTTTTTGATTTCCACATTTCTCTGCAATATACAATTTTTTTAACTTTCTGAAATATCTCTATTGGATCTCTAACTACTTTTCTTGTTACAGGCTCTCTTTCTAAATTCTTTTGCATAAGCTGTTGTGCTAAAAAGGTTTCGCTCTCTGAAGTTGTTATTAAAAATAATTGCTTAAGAACAGTCTTTCTAAACTCTTATATATTATCCAAATACTCCCTTATTTTCTCTGTTGCACTCTACAGTTGTGTCTCTTCTTGTTTTGTGAGATTCCCTTTTTTTCTGTAATACCTTAACCTTTGTCAGCCCCTCTAAATAATTCCTATTAATGCTTAACCATATCTCATTTTCTTTTATTTCTACCCTAATTTTAAACCCATGTTCATTTTACAAACACACACACACACACACACACACACACACACACACACACACACACACACTCACTCACTCACACATACACCTTGATCAAACTAGATAATCTCCAAGTTCATGACAGCTTGAAAATGGGAATAAATATTTAGTGATGGGTGACTGATCTTTGCTAGGTTCTGCAGAAAGCCTAAAAATGTTCTCTCTACAAATATTCTGTGTATGTTATTTGATATTACAGTTACATGACAGTTAAATTATAGTACTGCTACAGGGCTTGGCAGATTGCTGAGTAGTATGGCAGTTTGTTTATGTATTTCACTAAACAGAAATCAGTCCTTTAAAAACATCTTTATTGTAGTCAGAAGTTAAAACAATCATAAAAATATGTGTGTGTTGTGTAAGACAAAGATTAACAGGATAGGTGTGTACAGAGTTATATTGCAAATCGTTGCAACATTTAAATGTCATAGCATGTTTAAATTATTTTGATTTTCATCCGCGGTTTCAACAGCCAGCTCACTGAGAACTACCTCAATGAGTACTAGATGTCAAATGTGTTATTATTTCATAAATTCACTGAAATCCAACATGCTGAGAAACCTGCACAAATGTTACAACAAAGGGGGCTGTGCGGTTAGTGCCCTTGTACTCCACATTGGAGGAGCTACATCCCCACAATTTCTGCTACTTATATACACCACCTCCAAGACTACATTGTCAAAAAGAAAGGAGAACCATCCAATATCTCAATGAAGGACTAGACTCTCTGGCTGTAATAGTGCATTACAGACAAAAAAGCTGACAATCACTGGGACAATTAGCAACAGGTTAATGAGCATCTGTCAGCAGGCTGTCCCTCAGAATTGTTAACTGCTTTCTCTATGTTATGTAAATAGCACTAAATATCCATACAAAGACTGTAATAGGATACATGGCAAGTTTATACAAAAGAAACATATAAGAATAGTTCTTTAAAGATTGTCGCCAATGTGAGTTTCACCCATTCTGAACCTCTAAAAGGGGAAGTACTGTAAGACAAGTAGACATCTAATAATTTATTTATAATCGGGTAATTGAGTTGTGTTTTTTTTTCTGATACAAATTTAATCACAACCCAGGCTAGAAGGGCCAAGGGTAAATGCAGTGATTAAGGTTTATTTAGATTATCCAATCATGTTGCTTGTTTTTAAGAGGTAACTGGATTACTTGTACAAAACCCTACATAAATGGAAGAATTTTGAAGCTCCGCTCAGGCAGTCAGCATAGTTTGCAGCTGAACTCTGATGTGGTGAAGCAGAAACTTTAACCTCTAAACCAATTTTCTGATTTATATTCCCCCAGGCAATAATATCCCTACTTATGAGCGCGTACTGCACTGGTTCATAGGTGCATAGGTTCAGAGGTAGGTACTAGGCTATTGGCCCTGGGGCCTATACAAGCCCAGCCAAAAAGGTACCCTGGCTTTTGCCACCCAAGAAAATTATTTTCCTGTGCCAATGTCGAGCAGAGCCACAGAGGTGATCCCCATCGTGAATTTCCTATTTCCCATCCAAGCATCAAGATTTTTCTTGAAGAGTGCTAATGAGGAGCTTTGTTTGATATAGATAGGTAGTTTATTCCAGAGTATGGAAAGTCTCTGGGACAGGAATCTATCCCTCCGGCATGTTCTGTTTATTGTGGTGACAAGGTTTACGTCCCTAGAGCGTGTAGCTCAGAGGGATTGGGATTTCTTTAAGTGGAGCATGTCCAACAGCTCTGGGTTTGACATAGCTTTGTATGTTAGGCAGAGATCACCTCTGAGTAGGCGATATGCGACGGAGTAAAGCTGTAATTTTTTGAGACGGTCTGCATAGGGCATCTGTTTGAGGCCAGTAATCCTCTTTGTGAGGTATTTCTGCAGCCTTTCCAGTTGTTGTAGATGTCTTGTGAGGTACATATCAAAAGGGATGTTGTACTCTATAATGGGTCTAATGAGTGATGAGTAGAGGGGAACAATGACCTCTTTTTTTCTGGATGAGAAACCTTTTGTGATGAGGTGTGCCATGCAGAAAGATTTCCTGACTACTGTGGCGATGTGATTATCAAAGGAGAGACTACTGTCCACCTGTGTCCCAAGGTCTCTTATCACACTTTCGGTGTTAAGTATACTACCACCTATGTTGTAGTTCATGGGTACAGAGTTTTTACCAAAGGGTATGACAATGCACTTTTTGGCATTGAGCTTGAGGCCATGGCTTTGACACCAGGCATCTGTCTCAGTGAGGCCCTTTTGTAGGATGTCCACATCGTTAGGAGTTTTGATTATGGCTCCTAGTTTGCAGTCATCTGCGAACTTCATTAGCCAAAGACCTTCTGTGTTAGCCTGTACTTCAGAGAAGTAGATACCAAACAGGAGAGGACCCAGGACTGAACCCTGTAGTACTCCACTTGTCACTGATCTGAAGTCGGATTTGGAGTCTGCTACTTTCACAGTGTGGGTTCTGTCAGTGAGCCAGTTGGCAACCCATCTTGTGACATAGGGATTTATACCTAGTTTAGTGAGTTTATCTATAATTCCAGAGTGGGGGATGGTGTCGAAAGCCTTGGCAAGATCTAGATAGGCTGTGTGAACCACCTTACCCTTGTCTACGGCTTTGGTGACTGCTTCAAAGAAGTCTGTCAGGTTTAGGAGACATGATCTGCCTTTTACAAACCCAAACTGGGTGGGGTCCAGAGTTTGGAGATTGCAAATATCTTTGTTTATAAGTTCCATGATGATACGTCCCATGGCCTTGCAGACCAGGCTCGTCAGGCTAATGGGGCAGTAGTTCCCAAGGTCCATGTGGAGTGGGATAACCGTCGCTGTGCGCCATTCAGCAGGCACAAAGCCTGAGGTGAGGATATGACTGAACATGGTACTTAGGTGGGGTGCCAGTTCGTTCTGTAGTTCATGTAGAATGCAGCCTGGGATGTTGTCTGGTCCCAGGGATGCTGAGTTCTTGGTTTTGGAGAGTGTGTTTTTTATCTGTGCAGCCGTGATTACAGGAACTTTGCATTCTTCCGGTATAGAGATGGGCTCTTTAGGGGGTGAGAGGGGGGTAAAGTTAGCACTGCACCTATCTGCCAGGATGTTGGCAATATCAGTTGGGTCTGTATATTTAGTGCCATTGTGCTGTAACTCAGAGCAGATCTGAGTGTTGCCATTGAGATTCTTGACATAGCTATAGAATGATTTGTGGTTGTCTTTAGAATCAGTGGTGATTTTGTTTTCATAACTAGCTTTGGAGGATTTTATCAGGGATCACAGCTTCTTACTGAGGCTGACCAGGGAGCTCCTCCACTCATGGGATTTTACTCTTTTTTGCAACAGTTTCTTCCTTCTGTTGTACAGTTTGTTTATGGCAGGGGACCACCAGATTTTCTTCCTTTTTTTGGAGGATAGTGTCTTGGTTCTGTTTGGGATAGCACGATCCATGCACTCATGTAAGTGCTTATAAAGTGCAGTTGTGTAGGATTCAGTAGTCGTAACTGTATTGTCCATCTGCATGGGTGTCATGAAGTTCATCACTTCCGTCTTAAGAAGCATGAAGTTGGCTTTGGAGACATTTTTTACCATGGCTTCCTTAATGGGGGGTGGGGGCAGGATGTGGATATCTAGAGTAATTAGCTTATGGTCAGATCGGACCAATGAGGCGTTGACTTCAGGTGTGGAACACCGGTCACTCATGTTAGTAATGACTAGATCTAGTATATTGTTGCCCCTGGTTGGGGTGTGGATAAGTTGATCCAGGGCATTGCAGTTTATGAATTCCAGAAAGCGTTGAGTGAAGGAGTTGGTACATGAGTAGTTTTCCCAGTTAATGGTGGGGTAGTTGAAATCACCCATTATTAGGGTGTTTGGTTGTATCCTAATATTTTCCAGTACATCAAGAAAAGAGGAGTGGTAATCCTGGGGCATGGTGGGTGATCTGTAGCAAGCTACAATTTGGATTGCAGTTTTGCCTAGAATTAGTTGCACTTGGATAACCTCGGCTGCATTATGCTGATCAACTAGGATTGAGGTGTGGATATCCTTAATGAATATGGACACACCTCCACCTTTGTTGTTCCAGTCCAGGTTACATGGCCGAAAGGTCTGGTATGAGTTATAGCCTGGTAGTGCAGGGGTGCTCTCTGGAGCCTTGAACAGGTCTCAGTCACTGCGCAGATATCGATGTTCTCCATTTTAAGGAGTGCCTCGAGTGAGTGCATTTTGAGATTTAGACTTCAAGCATTGAGTAGCATCACCCTCAGTTTTTGATTGTCGGTTCCTGTTACAGTGGTGAATTTATCATTTGAACCTTGCCTAAAAAAGGTACTATAGGGGTGGCAAGAACCTTAGCCAGTATCTGGAATCCCAGGGGTGATGACAGGTGCAGGCCATCTCTGGCAAAGCATCGTGGTCTGTCAATCATGTCATCCCAGGCAGACAGACACTGGATCCCTTTAGAATGGCACAAGAAGCTTAGCCAATTGTTGAAATCAATCATTTTGTCCTTGTACTGCGGCATCATTCTGGGTGATGGCAGAATGCTACTCAGGGCTAGGGTCATATCTGCCTGGGCTACAAGATCGGAGAGATCTTCCATGTCTCTTTTCATGTAGTCCAGGGAGGTACGTCTCAGGTAGTTCACACCAACATGGACAATGACAGAGTCATATTTGTACTTGTTGTGGAGTGACCCAAGTGTGTGGGTTATGTGGAGGATCCTGGCACCCGACAGGCAGCTGACAGTAACCTTCTCCTTGTTTAGCCTGGTGAATGGGACATCAGTGTGCCTGACTATAGAGTCACCTATGACTAGTGTGTTGGGTACGTTGTTTTGCCTTATTGGCTTTGGTTGAGTGGCACACTGAGTCTGCGGGCTATGTGTCATTTGGGTTGTGTTGGGGGGGGTGGAGGTTGCTTGCATTTCTACTTTGGAGGTCTCTGTTGCTTGAGCAGATTATTATTGAGAGCCTCAGTGAATGTTTTTGTGTTTCTATGTGTGGATTTTGGTGGTGGTGACTTAGTGAGACTATGTAATGAGTGTGGTGTGGTGCAAGTGTTTACCTTATCCTCTTGGCTGTCAAGTTCACTCTTGATTAGAGAGAGCTTTACCTTCAGTTTGGCTAGATAAGTGCATTTCTCACAGGTTGTAGTGTTGGGTGGTAGGAGGAGAGGGTTCTCTGTGTACATGAGGCAATTTCTACATTGCCCCAAGATGCCCAGATTCATCAGATAGATAGGAGAGAACACTGGGAGCTGACCCTTGGACATGCCTGAATAAAAAAACTATTTTCCTCTAGATAAGTGAGGAAAGTGAGTACAAGAGCTGTTTTTCTCTAAGCAAGTGAGGAAAGTAAGTACCAAAACTGTTTTCCTCTAGGTAATGAGGAAGGTTGAGTGCTGTAGTAATTAGAAGGTTATGTAGTGCTTACAAGTTCCGAACAAGTGCTGATCACAAATAAGCAAATTCAAGTGCTAAAACTAAGAATCTGTATCTGGACTAAACTAGTTACAGGAAAGGGGGAAACAAGTGCAAATGCGGGCTTTTAAATCAGAAAGTTGAGAGAGATGGAAAAACTGCCCAAACGGCCAATAACTACAATTTCTGGGCCAGAACCACTCCTTATGTGGTAGATAGGTTACCTAGTGCTTACCACTCCCACTGATAAGCTAGAAGGCTTCCCTCCAACACAGAAAGCTTGGGGGAGGGGGCTCAGAAGCGTACATACAGTCCTGGATACAGCAAATCTGAATCTGAACTACACTAGTTACAGTAAAGGTATATATTTTTTTGTTTATATATATATATATATATATATATATATATATATATATATATATATATGTATATATACAGAAATGTAGCTTTAACAGCAGTAAAAACAATTCAAATGCAGTGCAAGCTAGCACACTTGAGTATGTAGCAATGTTAGACCAAACAGTTTAAAAAATGCAATTAAATTAAAAATGACTAAAAAACAAGTGCAGAAGGAGTCTATTAGGTAGAATGAGGTAAAGAGATGGGTTGGGGGGGGGGTCCCAGATCAAATCTACAGTGGGGGCGGGCAACTGCAAAAGCCTCCAAATTTAAACAACGCAGGAATAGGGAGGGTGGGTATGGGAAAACCAACACCTTCAGCAGAGATCTGAAAACTATACAGTGAAGCAAAAATAATAGTGCACAACTCTGAAGTCAGCCAGCAATGATATAAAATTAGTCAAACAAAAATTACCAGTACACAACTCTGAAGTGCCAGAAAAATATACTCAGCTCTGTATATCTCCAGATAGTTTGAAGAACACTCTGTCAGGACACAGGAAGGCTCCAACAATGATATGTAGACTTTTACTAAGAGGGTCTAATTTTATGCAAGTAATCCTTGAGATAGTCAGATAACACACAGGATGTAAAACCAGTTATACCAACTTAAGACACAGAGAAATAGGGGGAGGGGGGAAAAACACCTTCAGCAGAGATCTGAAAAACTATACAGTGAAGCAAAAATAGTGCACAACTCTGAAGTCAGCCAGCAATGATATAAAATTAGTCAAACAACAATTACCAATACACAAACTTGAAGTGCAAGAAAAATATACTCAGCTCTGTATATCTCCAGATAGTTTGAAGAGCACTCTGTCAGGTCACAGGAAGGCTCCAGCAATGATATGCTGGGTCTCTAAGTCCCTCCCTCATGAAACAATCTTGATGGGAGACTTCAACCAGGAGTGGCCTTAGGTCAACTGGTACCCTAGGCAAAAGGGCTCCACGATGCCCCTCCCCACACCAGCCAGTGCCCCCAGCCTGGTCTACCTACAGCAAATAAATACTGGAAAAGTGCCCCTGCTAGAGCGGCGCCCTAGGCGGCTGCCTAGTTGGCCTATGCCTAAGGCCAACTATGACTTCAACATAGATTGGCTAACCTGTTCATCACAGAACCCAGTATCCCACATAAACCTCCATGGATTCATCCAGCTTATCACATCCCCCACTAGAACTGACAAATCCTCTAAGAGACAGTTTACTCTTGTGTGGATTTTGGTTAACAGCCCCACCCTAGCATCACACTCAGGGTGTCTCCCTGATGGACTGAGTGACCATCAACTTACCTTCCTTCTGCGAACCCACTTGCAACAAACTAGCCAACCGACTTACCGGTTAATCAGGAATAAAAAACATTTCAACCCAACTACTTTTATCCTGGCACTAAAAGGTTATGGCTGGGTACCTCTTAGACTACTACCCCTAAATGAGGCTGTCAAATTCTTTAACACCATCTTCCTAGATATACTAAATACCCACACTACCCCTAGAAATATTAGAATAAAAACAAACTATGCACCCTAGCTAAGCAAAGAAAGCCTGGGATTACATTCTTACGACCAAAACTCAATCTGCAAAATAAGCATTTTTAGAACTCAGAAATGGAGCCAAAAATTTGTAAAATTAGATAAAATCAACTACTTTCACAATATCCAAAATAAACATCAAAAACATTATCAAAAGTTCTGGTCTGCAATTAACAATATACTTCAACCAGGAAAGGTAGGTACCCCAACCCTAGCATCAACCTCTTGCTCTGACAACATAGCAACCCAATTCAACAGCTACTTTAGAGAAACTATCCAAGCCCTAGCCACCTCACAAAATACCTTCAATACTCCCAATAACCATATCCATCTTTCACCACAACACAGCTCCAACTACAACAATGACCCCACCCAATTTGCACACCATCCCATATCTGTTAGTACTATAAAAAGACTGCTAAAAAACTTAAACCTACCACACTTGCCACAGACAACCTCCCAGCAGAATTTTTGAAAATTGCAGGAGAAGCAATAGAATACCCAGTAACCATACTCACAAACAGATCAATATCAGAAAACACAGGCTCTACCATCTGGAGGATCTCCCACATCATTCCACTACACAAGGGGGAACATTCCACCGAGTTTAACAAATACCACCCCATAGCTATTCGGTCTCCCCTGTCTAAAATCTTAGAGAGTCATACACTTCCAACTGATGGATTTCCTACATACACACAAGCTCCTATCAAACACTCAGCATGGTTTTTGACCCCATCGCAGCATGATAACAGCCCTCCTAGACTTTACTAACACTGATAACAGTCATAGAAATAATGGGCAATATGTATCTTCCCTATTCTTAGACTTAATTAAAGCCTTCCATATGGTAGATCACAATAAACTCATTGAGGTTCTCTCCAAATTTAACCTCAGTAGCTCATCTCTTTCCTGGTTCCAAAGTTACCTTTTAGGACAACAGCAAGCTGTTCAGAGGCAACAACAGCTCTCCTCATTTCTCCCAATCTCTATAGGGGTTCCACAAGGCACCATCCTTGGACCCCTACTCTTCTCTCTTTTTCACCAACCACCTGCACACCACCACACATCATGCATCAGTAATATAATACGCAAATGAATCAACTCTGATATGTTCAGCTTCCTCCCTGCAAGACCTACATACCATAACCCAAGATCCCTTTCTGTCTGTGGAAAACTGGCTGACTGATTCCCAACTTATACTAAACCCAAACAAAACAAAACTTCTCTTCTACCCAACCAGAACTCCCTCTCCCCCACAGTCCTTTAGGATTCATTCCAAAACCAAACTTTCAATCCTCCCAACCACTCATACCAAACTGCTGGGAGTGGAAAGCAACAATAACCTAAAATTTGATACCCACATCGCTCAAGTCATTAAAAAGGTCCATAAACAACTAGGCCTATTATACAGGAATAAGCTATTTCTAACAGCAAACACAAAAGCTACTATTGCCCGCACACATCTCCTCTCAACCCTCCTATATGCATCCCCTATGCTAACCAACCTCTGCAAAACTGACCTTTCCAAATTGAATTCTTGTTACAATAAGATAACCAAATTTGCCACAGATGCCCCATACAAATCTCACCACTGTATATCACTTAAACAGCTCTCAGCTCAACTGGTTAGAACTTTCACAGCTACTTCATTTCAACCAACTAACATTTGCCTTCAAACAATAGATAATACCCCAGCTCTCCAAAATCTGGTAAGACTATACACCTCCTCTAGAGTCCTTTGCTCAAATAGCAAACTCCTCCTAGATGTCACAAAAGCCAATAATTCAGCTGTTGAATCGCACTTCTTCTGTTACATATCTAAAACTAGGAATAACCTCCCATCTACTATAACCACTAGCAACTCTAAGACACAATTTAAAACCCTAGTAAAATCATATTTAATGGATACTTGGCTTTGCCCTTGTAAATATCCTGGCAAACCCTATTCTTAGAACTACTATCCAAATACTGCTATTTAGCCTCACTAACCAAATTCTAATCATTTTTTTGTCAACTATTATACCTACACTCAAACATTTCTGCATCAATATAACCCCTACTCTCCCCATCCCTCAGAGTTGTGCAGAATCAATCATGAGTCAAACCTACTCACCTCTACACAATATTATGTCCAGCATTAAGCATATGCATTGTGAATGTCATTGTCAATGTCTCCAAGCATACTTTTAGTTATTTTAGCCAGCAAACTATTTTTTCATTGTATCTCACCATGTATACATTCTACCTTTGTTAACAATCTACTTGCTT
The DNA here is from genome assembly GCF_019279795.1 of Protopterus annectens. Lineage (NCBI taxonomy): Eukaryota > Metazoa > Chordata > Ceratodontiformes > Protopteridae > Protopterus > Protopterus annectens. The sequence continues at coordinate 938,463,424 of NC_056727.1, forward strand.
TATTGTAAATAGTAACTATTATTGCTTGTATAAAATGTGCTTTCTTTCTTTTCTTTAATCGTATAAACTAATATCTGCTTACTGTAATAACTAATTCTTATTACTTAGAATTGGAGCTTTTCTCCCAGGACCTCCGCTGAATAAGGACCTGTGTCCAGTCGGACTTTCCCGGTAAAGAAATGTTAAATAAATAAATAAAAATAAATTCAAAGATGAATTAAATAATTATGATATGATTAGAAAATACCAGTATACACCAAAATGTACCATTCTGAAGTGAAAATCAGTTGTAGTATATGTTATAACTATTTATGATTGCTAAATAAAGAAGCAAGTTATACAGTTATTATACCAAGAAACTTAACAAGGTCCCTTTGGTTGATTTTTTTTAATTCATTTTACCATGTGGACAATATGGATCCCTCCTATGTTTGTTCTAAATGTATGTAACATATTCTAATTTTGTTTTTGGCTTGGAAACAAGCAGAAATTGCCTATAGACATTTATTCAGATTGCCTAAGCTTGAGTCACAGTTGCACAAGCTTAACATCTTATGTTGCTCATGAGATTATTCATTAGATGTACAAGTGAGAGTGCAGTGTTCATGTGTCAGTGGTTATCCATCCTCCCACACTAAAACTGATCCAGGTTTTACACCACCAGTTACAGAGCCCCCTTTCTCCAAAGTATACTGACCCTGGAATGAGAATAGTAAAGGAAAGGCAATTGGGGCAGGGTGAACCCCCTACATAGGGGTGGGGGGAGCTAACCCAGATGAAAAATTATTTTCTGTTTGTTGTCACTTGTTCATGATATTATGAGACAGAGTATATGCATTACCCAGCTGTCATTTATCAGAAAACTGTTTCAACCTCTTCCTTTCTTGTCTGTGTAATTTTCAATATATGTTCATAAGCACTTTATCTCCATGTTTCCCTCCTACATCAATCCAACTAACTTGGAGCTGGTACTACTTTTCCTGTAAAGCTGTAAAAAATGACCATTATCTGTATCTGTAAATATCAAATTAAAGCCTACCAATATGATTTCTGTGTGTGTGTGTGTGTGTGTGTGTGTGTGTGTGTGTGTGTGTGTGTGTGTGTGTGTGTGTGTGTGTGTGTGTGTGTGTGTGAACATTTATACATACATTTAGATACAGAAATATTTAAATATATATTTTTCCAATTCTATAATATACTTTTTCCAATTATTTTTAGCATACTCAGATTTAACTAGCACTGTGCTATAGCAGTCAACAGACTATGCAAGTATAAACGAGATTATAATACTGATCTTCCCATCTGTCATGTTATGATGTAATATATCTATTTTCAACTGTATTTTTAAACCCTCTCTTATGTTAACTGTACTCTGTAATCTGCGTTGCTATGTTTGCTTATTCTAAATGCAATTTGACACTACAATAGTTGGAGCATTTCTTCTTTGGGCCTCTGCTGAAAAGGGGTTCTGATGCCCATCATGTGTCATCATGGACAGTTATAAGAATTCCAAGGCCTTATGAGTAATACAGTCTCTCAAATGTGCCATTTTTCTGTCACTGTGCCTTCAGCCAGTGGGTATATCAGGATGATCTCCAAACAGGGAAGCACAGGAGGCTGTATATGACATCTCATCCATCACAGTTATCTCCTCTCGATCTTAAGATTCACTGGCTTTACTCCAAGCCTATCTCAGATCTCCATGCTCTGCATTCTGTCCTGAAAAGTAGCCCAATATCCTATAGGAAAACTTCATTTATTGCACTCATGACCTCATTTCAGTCATTACCGGCAGTCTCTGACCTTATGCAGACATGTTCTCTAGGAACTTAACACCTGCTTCAGTACCACAGATTGATTCAGAGCCAGGAAGACAGTTGTCTCTGCTCCACTCTATCTCACTGAGAACTGTCTAACCACTCATTAACAAGACCACATGTTATTTAATCCATGTTTCTTTGTACTCCAACAGAGATGCATGAAGACAGAGAGGCAGTCTTTTGTATGACAATATTAAGACCACAGGTTTAGAAATGGCAATTTTCACATCAGATATATCACAGAGAACAGTGAATTAGAGGTTCAAAGGTTTATAGATTCATACTAAGCTTACAGGCAAAGGGTTATCAAGTTATAGGTTCATAGGTTCATAGGTAGGTACTAGGGTATCTGCCCAAAGGCATTTATAAGCCTAGCCAGAATGTTTTAGCTTTTGCTGCCCCCTTAGATTAGTTCCCTGTGCCTCTGTCCAGCAGAGCCACTGAATTGATCCCTTCGGTAAACTTTCTGTTTCCCATCCACTCATCAAGGTTTCTCTTGAAGAGTGTTAGCGAGGAGCTCTGCCTAATGTAGATTGGAATCTTGTTCCAAAGCATGGGAAGTCTCTAGGACAGGAATCTATCCCTCCAGCACATCCTATTTATTGTTGTGGTGAGGTTTAGATCCCTAGAGCATGTGGCTCAAGTGGATATGGTTTTCTTTAGGCAGAGCATGTCCATCAATTCTGGGTTAGACATGGCCTTGTACATCAGGCAGAGATCACCTCTGAGTAGGTGGTATGCAACTGAGTACAGCTGGCGTTTCTTCAGTCGAGCTGCATAGGGCATCTGTTTGAGGCCAGTGATCCTCTTGGTGAGGTACTTCTGTGGTCTTTCCAGCTGTTGCAGGTGTCTTGTAAGGTACATCCCAAATGGGGCATTGTACTCTATGATGGGTCTGATGAGTGATGAGTAGAGGGACACAATGACCTCTTTTGATCTGGATGCAAACCCTTTTGTGATTAGGTGGGCCACATAGAAGGATTTTCTAACCACTTTGGCAATGTGATTATCAAAGGAGAGATTACTATCTACTTGGGTCCCCAGATCCCTTATTACGTTTTCTATATTTAGGGGACTATCACCTATGTGGTAGTTTGTGGATACTTTGTTTTTTCCAAAGGGGATTACTATGCACTTTTTGGCATTTAGCTTGAGGCCATGATTTTGACATCAGGTATCCATCTCAGTGAGACCCTTTTGGAGGATGTCTGTGTCAGCTGGAGAGTCAATTATAGCCCCTAGTTTGTAGTTGTCTGCAAACCTGGTCAGCCATAGTCCTCCTGTGCTTGCCTGTAACTATAAGAAGTATATGCCGAGCAGGAGGGGCCCTAAGACTGAGCCCTGGGGAACTCCACTTGTAACAGGTTTAGAGTCGGACCTAACTCCCACAACTCTCGCCATGTAGGTTTTGTCTGTGAGCCAGTTGGCAACCCATCTTGTGATGTACAGGTTTATGTTCAGGCTGGTGAGCTTTTCTATAATACCAGAATGGGAAATGGTGTTGAAGGCCTTTGCAAGGTCTAGGTAGGCTGTGTGTACCACCTTTCCCTCATCGATAGCCTTGGTAACTGTCTCAATGAAGTCCACCAAGTTCAGGAGGCATGATCTGCCCTTAACAAAGATGAACTGGGTAGGGTGCAGTGTTTAGAGGTTCCCAATGTCTCTGTTAATGAGTTCCATGATGATTCGCTCCATAGCCTTGCAAACCAAGCTAGTCAGGCTTATAGGGCGATAGTTCCCAGGGTCTGTTGTGGCTTCACCTTTGTGGAGTGGAATAACCATTGCTGTTCCCCACTCTATGGGTACGTAGCCTGTGGAGAGGCTGAGTTTGAACAGTGTGTTTAGGTGAGGGGTTAATTCTTCTTTGAGTTCATGTAGGACACAGCCTGGGACACCGTCCGGTCCCATTGAAGCTGTGTTTTTGGCTTTGGAGAGGGCTGTTTTAACCTGTCTGTGATTTCAGGGGCTCTACATTCTTCTGGTATGGTTATGGGCCTTTTTGGGGGTGGGAGAGGTGTGAAGTTTGCACTGAACCTGTCTGCCAGGATGTTTGCAATATTGGTCGGTTCAGTGTATTTTGTGCCATTCTGCACTAACTCCGAGCAGATCTGAGCATTGCAACTAAGATTCTTGACATAGCTAAAAAATGCCTTGTGATTATCTTGGGAGTCCTTGGCAATTTTTCTTTCGAAGTTCGCCTTGGATGATTTTATGAGGGATCGTAGTTTTTTGCTGATACTGATCAGGGATGTCTTCCCTTCTTGGGATTTTACTATTTTCTGTACTAATGTCCTCCTTCTATTGTATAGCTTGTTTATGGCAGGGGTCAACCAGACTGGTTTCCTTTTCTTGGAGGATTAAGTCTTGGTTTTGCTTGGGATAGCATGATCCATGCATTCTTGTAGGTGCCCATAGAATGCATTAGTAAAGGATTTTGCAGCTTGGACAGCATAATCCTTTAGCATGGGGGCTTTGAAACTTTCCACCTCGGTCTTAAGTAACATGAAGATTGCTTTTGAAAAGTTTTTCACAGTGGTTTCCTTGTCCGGTGGTGGTGGGGGGTGTGGATATCCAAAGTGATTTGTTTATGGTCAGATCTAACCAGCGAGGGGTTGACCTCCGGTGTGGAACACCGTTTGCCCATGTTGGTGATGACCAGTTCCAATATGATGTCACCTCTGGTGGGAGTGTTGACCAGTTGATCCAGGGCATTTGAATTTATAAATTCTAGGAAATGTTGGGCAAAGTAGTTAGTACTTGAGTAGTTCTCCCAGTTAATGTTTGGGTAATTGAAATCACCCAATATTAGGGTGTTTGGTATGACCTTTATGTTTCCCAGTGTTTCCAGAAACGTGGAATGGGGGTCCTGAGACATGGTGGGTGATCTGTAGCAAGCTACAATTTGATTTGCAGTTTTGTCTGTTGTTAGTTGCACGTGAATGATCACTGAAGCATCGTGCTGTTCCACTAACCTGGAGGTGTGGGTATCCTTGATGAATATGGATACACCCACGCCTTTTGTATTTCGGTCCGGGTTCTGTGGCCAAAATTTATGGTATGAGTTTTAGCCTGGTAGTGCCAGGGTGCTCTCTGGAGCCTTAAACCAGGTTTCTGTTACTGCACATATATTGATTTTCTCCATACTGAGGAATGCCTTGAGTGTGTGAATTTTGAGATTTAGACTTCTGGCATTGAGTAGCATTACCCTCAGTTTTTTGTTACGTGTGCTATTTAAGGTGGTGGGTTTGTCTTTTGAGCCTTGCCTAAAAAAGGCACTATGGGGTGGCAAGAGCCTTGGCAGTATTCAAAAGCCGAAGGGTGACAGGAGCAAGCCATCTCTAGCGAGCAGCATGGCTTGTCGAGCATGTCATCCCAGGCAGACAGACACTGGATCCCCTTTGAATGACACCAGAAACTTAGCCAATTGTTGAAATTGATAATTTTTTCTTTATACCATGGTATCATTCTTGTTGAGGGCAGGATGCTACTCATGGTCAGGGTCATACTGGCCTGGGCTACGTGATCAGAGAGCTCTTCCATATCTCTTTTCATGTAGTCCAGGGGGGACTATATCAGCATATTGAATGCTGAAAACACCGAATGCAATTTCATCGAACTGAAATGTTCGAAATTGCAATAGGGCGAACTGATGGAACATCGATTTCTTTCACAGGGAAAGAAATCAGTGTTCCGTGCAAAAAAAAAAAAAATTTAAATACTTTAAACACTGACAGAAGTGGGGGGCTTCTCCCCCCACACCACCCGATGTGGGGGGCTGTGCTCCCCACACCCCCCTAGATTAAATATACCAACTCTGAGACCACACCACAGTGGAGGAAATAGCAAACTCTGATGACGGCCCACTGATTTCATTCCCTGGGAAAGAAATCAATGCTCCGTCAGTTCGTTCTTCAGAGATTTTGAACATTTCAGTTTGATGAAATTAACTTCAGCATTTTCAACATTTGAAATACTGATAGTAACCCATCCAGGGAGGAATGGCTCAGGTCATTCACACCCACATGGACAATGGCAAAGTCGTATTTGTACTTGTTCTGGAGTGACCTGAGTGCTTGTGTTATGTGGCGGATCCTGGCACCCGACATGCAGCTAACTGTAACCTTCTCCTTATTCAGTCTAGTGAATGGGACATCAGTGTGCCTGATTATAGAGTCACCTATTACTAGTATGTTGGGTATGTTATTTTTCCTTAAGGGCTGTGATTGCGTGGCACACTGGTCTTGTGATTTTTGTGTTTCATGGTTTGTGTTGGGGGGGTGGAGGTTGCTTGGATGTCTGCTTTGGAGGATCTTTGTTGCTTTTGCAGATTTTTATTTAGAGCCTCCGAGTATGTTTTTGTGTATTTATGTGTGTTTTTTGCCAGTGCTAGTTTAATGGGTCTATATGAGACTGGTGGTGTGATGTAAGTATTTCCCTTCTCCTCGTCTGATCCAGTCTTGGGTTGAGAGAGCTTAGCCTCCAGTTTGGATGTATAATTGCATCTCTCTCATGTATTAATGTTTGGTGGTAGGAGGAGAGGGTTGCCTGTGTACATGAGGCAGTTGTAACATTGCCTCAAAATGCCCAGATTCACAGTTAGACTGGAGAGTACACCTGAAACTGCCCTTTGGACATGCCTGGATAGGTACTGTGAACTGTTTTACTGAATTGCTGGTAAGGTTGTCCTTCTGTACAGTATGGGGGGGGGTCTAGTGCTATGGTTTATAAGTGCTTGCTATGAGTTTTGAGCAAGTGCCGGGCTGAGAAATGAATGGCTTGAGTGCTTAAGTTGAAAGTTTGTCTAGTTCCAAGGGAAAAATTGAAGAGGAGACTTTGTGGAGCCGGGAATAGTTATACCCTAGCCAACTGGTGCTGCCTGGCTCACAAAACCACGTTGCACAAAACCAGGCAAATGCGTTTTTTTATAGCAGGGAAATGAAAGAGATAGAAAATAGCCAAAAATGGCCAATAAACTACTCATTTCTGGGCTGAAACCACTCCTCCAGGGACAGATGGGCTGCTCAAAGCCCCCTTCTATCACAGGTGAAGAGAGAAACATCCTTCTATCCAAGTAAGGTATGGGCAAGCACAAAGATTTGTAACACAGCCCTGAATTCAGCACTAACCTGAAAACTGGACTATACTAGCTTAGAAAAGTGTGAAACAAGTATTTTTTTTGTTTGTTTTTTTTTTTTTCAGAAAATAAAGCAGATACAATCAATAAAAACACTTTAAATGCACAGAAAAGGATACTTATTGTTATATATCTCAGATCAGAGTTGTAGTCAATGCCTCTAGTAATAAAGTAGGAAGAAACACAAATACAGTAAAAGCAGATGAATAAAGTGCAATTTTTTTATATATATAAAACAATAGAAAACAAGCAAACTGATTTAAACAAGTTACCCAATTAACCAGAAAAATGCTCAAAACTGAGCCCTGTTCCAGCAGTCTTCAATCCGACAAGCTCTAAGTGCACACTCCTGCCACTAGGGTGCAGGGGAACCTTCTCCAAAAAAAAGATGGCCTGGATCAATACTCCAGTTATACAAACAAAGCTAGATTCAGCAGGCCTGCATCTGGTCTATGCTACAGCAACAAGACACACCAATTTCAGAAAGTAACAGTTCAAATAAGCAGGCACAATAAGCCTGTGACAAAAAATTCCCAGCTCAAAAGGGCAGAATCCAGCCTCTCCTCCCACAAGAGTGCAGACCACAAACCTTCTTAATGTAGAATAACTGGCCTGAAGCCCAAGTGCTTAAACCAGGACTAATACACTTTTAGAATAGCAGACACTGAGCCTTCAGTTAGCAGTTCCCAGGTTAAAATGATATAAGCTACCTGTCCTGCCACAACAGTGCAGACCACAAACCTTCTTAATGTAAAACAACCGGTATGAAGCCCAAGTGCTTAAACCAAAAGACTTAGAATAACAGTTACAATTTAATCAGGCTACTAACAAGCGGTAATAAATGCAGCGGAATAAATAAAATTTAGTACTTTTAAGAAGAGGCAAAAGCAAAATAAAGTAGGAGGAAACACAAATACAGTAAAAGCAGATGAATAAAGTGCAATTTTGTTTTGTTAGTAAAGTGCAAGGAGAGAGGAAGGAAGAACCTAAGTGGGTTGGCCTTTTCAAATCTTCTCTCTGTATTAAGTAGAGTGAACACTAGACTCAGGCTATGATCTCACTGTACTCGGTTAAGTGAGCAAATGAGATGGACCCAGGAGGAGTGTTCAAATACAGACTTATAGGAGGGGTAGGCAATTCCAGAGCCGCCAACACTAACACCAAGACAAGAACAGGCAGGGTGGGTGGGGAACTAACTGCAGAGAGACACACAGCATGCTATTCAATGAAACAATTACGTAACAGAAAAAAAAATGAAATACAGTACTTTTAAAACTGCAAGTTTGTACACAACAGAAGACTGAAATACAATATCGCAAGTTTGCTCTTAACTTCAGCTTCTAATGCAGGTGATTGTACCCAACAAAGTCTCTCAGAAATTGAATTCTCAAACTTTCTGGCTAGCACTTAAAGTACAGAGGAAGCCCTCTAGGCTAACAGTTAAATATAAGATAACAAAGAAGTGAGAAGACCACCAACCCCTCTCATAGCAGAGAGACACACAGCACACTATTCAATGAAACAATTAGGTAACAGAAAAACTGAAATACAGTACTCTTAAAACTGCAAGTTTGTACTTAACAGAAGACTAAAAGACAATATTGCAAGTTTGCACTTAACTTCATCTTCTAATGCAGGTGAATGTAGCCAACCAAGTTTCTCAGAAATTGAGCATAAAATTAATTTTTTCAAGAATCATAGCCACAACACCCCTTTGTATTGAGATCATGTTGGTTATCCATGGTAAGAAAATTATTTCCATATACTCCAGGCATAAATTTACAATCTCTCAAGCAACGGTCAAGTCTAATTTTGAAATTACATAGGATATTACTTTGTTTGACTTATGGAGGGAGTTTATTCCAAAGGCAGGGAATGCATTGGATTACAGATCGATCCTGCCAGCAGGTGCTGTTGATCATGAATTGGAGGACGAGACATGGATAGTAGATAAGCCATTAATATTACGAAGGTAAAGGAGGTTGAAAAGGGTTTGGTATTCCAGACTTTGAAAAGCTAAGTAGAGGTCATGACTCAGGAATTTATGCAAGATAGAATATTGGAATAAGACTATATTTCAGTGTGTCTTAGATTGTGTAATCCAGAAATCTTCCTGGTCAGAAATGGCCTTGCAAGTTGGTCAAGGTACTTTGTGAGGCACATTGCAGGAGAATGACACATCTAATTAGGGAAAGAGAATAAAGGGATGCAGACTGCCTGTGACCTAGAGGGGATACCCCTACACATCAGCTGAGAAAAGTAGGAGGACTTCCTAATCACAAATAAGGCATGATTATCAGTGGATAGATTGTTACTGATATAAGTACCTAAATGCCAGACAATGGTATCTGTTTGAGAGCGGCACTGGCAATGTGATAAGGGGAGGAGATGATGCAATGCATTTCCCAAAAGTTACTACACTGCACTTTTTGGGAATTAATCTGAACCAGTGTCAGATAAACCCAAAATGGGCCTTGTGCAGGCACTGCTGAAATGCCTGAGTGTCTAGGGTGGATTTAATAACTGCATCCATTATGCAGTCATCAACAGGCATTGTTAACCACAATTCTGAGAATTAGAGCAGGGTGTCCCAGGATAGTGCATTGTGGAATCTCATTAATAAAACTTTTCTGGCCAGGGAGGCACCACCTACTTCAACAGTGCAGGTTCTGTTGGACATCCAAATGGTTACTCAGTGGACTGCATGCAGGTTTACATTAAGTTGAGAGAGGCTATGCATGCCACCAGCATATGGGATGGTGTTATGCACTAGACTCCCACTTCAGGTCAAGCAGGCACCTCATTGGTCCTCTTCAAATGCAATCTGGACAATTGGACAGGTAACCATAAATTCACCCTGGGGGATCCACCTGTGTCACTCTTGGACAGAGGCAATAGGTGCTGATCATGGAAATAAGGGTAAAACTTGGCTAGGCTTGAAAGGGCTCTAGGGTCATTAGCCTAGTAACCTCCTATGATCATATGATCTTATGGTGAGGTCAAAGATTTAGATCCAGCACTATGTAACCTATGCAGTTGCCTAGGCCTTGGTGGGGTCTGCCACAAATTTAAATATTAAAGAAACAACAAAGTATTTACATTTTTTGGGTCTATGCATTTTTTCTTTTAAGGATGCACTCTCTATGCATGCATTATACATCCCATGTGATACACATTGGAACCCGAACAGAGAACTTGGAGCAGGTGATGCACAGGACTTAAACTGACGGGGCTTTGGACATGACTGCTACTGCTTCCAATACAGAGGGAGCTTTCATCTTTTAAGAGCCATGGGAACTAACTGCTGCTACCAGGACAAACATTCCAGGTACTCCAAAATAAGTAAGTATAGGTATGCATGTGTATAATGTCCTTGTTAGGAATAACATGTTAGTTAATTAACTTGGTCAGACTCAAACCCTGGTCCTTGGCTACAGGAGACAAGAGTCCTAATCCTCCACACCAGCTACTAGACTGCTCACTTCCTAGAATTGCCTGAAATATGCTGAAACGGGTATTTTGTCATTTACTGGTTCATACATTTTGTTTCACTGCTTAAAGAGAAAAAATCTAAAGGGGTGCATTTTCAAGGAATGTGAGTTTCAAGGGAAGAGAAGCTTACTGTTGCTCATGCTAAGTCTGTTTTCAATGTACAGCTGCTCATTTCGCAAATATCCATCAGTTTTTTTGCAACATAACATCAAAGCAGTGTTAGTAATACAAATGTTAACATGCTTGGCTTTAGTATAGAAGGATGTGGGTTCAACTCCTCCACCATGTAGAGTGATTGTTGATAATACAGTGCACTTTAAGGTTGTGCAGAGTGCCGCACTTCTGAGTGCTTTGTCCTTTGAATGAGATGTTAAACTGAGGCCCCATCTGTCTGTGTTAATGATAGATGCTGTGAGATCTTTTACATCAATTTGAGCTATTAAAAAGAGCAGGGAGGTTCCTCAATGCCCTGGCTAAATTTCCCTAGTAGTATAAATACCACCAAGGGTCTTCGTTGAAAAGATGTTACTAGAATAGTAGGACTAACATAGTCAACAAAGGATATTTAAATTAAACATTTTAAATTAAATATGTATCTCTGTCTTCATTTCTAAAGTAAAGTAAAAAATAGTATACGAGCTGATAGTTTTCATCAGTGTTTATGGTAACTGGGGGAGTGGAAAGAGACAAGTAATACAACATCAGAATGGCTGGAGGAGGCTGGGTCCTGGTCCAGTCCTGTGGTTAGTGTCCATTTTGACCATGATCTGGCTCTGTGAGGTCAAAGTAAACACTATAAATTGTCAGACGTTCATTCCGGACTTGATTCTTTTCAAGAGATTGACTTGGATTAGAAAGCAAGGCTAAACCAAATTAGTCTGGGTCAAGTGTTTATAGGTCACCTATGTTGTGTAAAGGCTCATCAGTTATGTGCTCTGAAACTTGGAAGACAATACTTTTGAGGCCAACAGAGCCATAGTTCCTATGGTCTATTGTAGAGCCACCTTTATGTAATGGCACCACTGCGGCTGTTCTCTACATCTTAGGAAATGATCCATGGGGAGACTTTACTAAAGATGTTTAAGTGGAGAGTTAGTTAAATAACACTTGGTACTTACCAGGAGACACCTAGGGTTATTACCAGGTACCATGCAGCCTCTATTTATGTTTTTGAATACTGCTTATATAGCTTGTTCCAATGTGATTTTTGGAGGGATGGAGTGGTCGGTTGTGCAGGAATATCTAGATGGGCTGCAGGCATGAAATTAATATGAATTTGTCTGTGAGGATATTAATGAAAACCTTGGGGTCAGCATGGAACACTTCATTGGAAATAAGTTTAATGCAGTAATGGGCATAATTTCTAAATGTGTTAATATAAATGAAGTAGGCCTTGCAGTTATCTTTAAAGTTGGTAGTGACCCTGAGTTCAAACTTAACCTTATGCTCCTTGATGGTATGCTTGAGGATTTTGCTTAGTAGGTCTTTAGTCCCTTTTATAGTAGATAAATGGGGATCTGTAGCAGATGGCATAGCTTTAAGTGTTATTTTCATCTAACACATTCATTTGGGAATTCCACCACCTTGGCTTATTTCTGAATTTACAATTATTCTTGTGGTGGATAGAAATAGACTCATTGCTATATCTGCCCATAATGGAATATAATTCAGAGGTGTATGGAGTGGCATGAGGTCCTGAGTTAGTTGGAAAACTGCATCATTTTGCTTGTTAAAAAGGTTGGAAAATAGGTTTATTCTGGAGTAATTGTGAAATTCTGTTATGATGACGATTATTATTATTATTATTATTATTATTATTATTATTATTATTATTATCACTATTATGTGGTAAGATTTTACTTAAGAGGTAGTGACACCAGGAGTACCACAGGAAGTGGAGAAGCTGGGAAGGATAAGGTAAAGAAGACTATCACCTCTGGAGGGGAATAATTTGATCAAGGGGCATGTATTTTGCCGTCCAAACTTCTTTCACTGACTAGGGCTACCTTTATGTTGTCTGAATTAGAGTTTGCTAAATGGGTATGTCCATGAGTTGAACTTTCCCAAAAAAGGCACAATATGCACAACAAAGGCTTTAGCCAGGAAGTGAGGACCATGAAACATGAGGTGCAGCACATTCATTATAGTGTTTCACCCCAGGCAGACAAGCTGGATCTCCTCGGAATAACATCAGCTAACTATCCAATTGTTGAAGCCACAAATTATATGTTTTGAACACAGGTATCATTCTTGGTGATGGTAGAATATTGTTCAGCATTACTGATTTTTCTTCCTTAGAAACATGCAAAGCAAGCTCAGCAATGTCTTTTTTCATCTCCACCAGGGTGGAGGACCTAAGGTCATTTACTCCCACATGGACAAACACAAGGTTATTATGGACAATATAGTTATGGACAAACACAAGGTCTTAGTTAGGACAGTGAAGGGTCCTGATGGCTCTTGTAATGTCCATAATCCTAGCATTAAAGAGAGAGGTAACTTTAACCCTCTCTTTATCTGGTCTGATAAGTGCAGTGTCAGTTTGCCCAACTGTGGAATCACCTATATCAAGTACCTTGTGAATCCATGCAGACCTGTAGGACCTTAGTGTTCCACTAAGGCTTACCTGCCTAGTGATTCACAATAGAGATATGTGTGAGAGAAAGTGTGGACAGAGATATATATGTAAGTCACCGGGTGGTTGAAGTGGGCTAGTTGGGAGCCTGTGAATCTTTGGAACAGAGTATTTTAATACCATGAGTCAACCAAATTGTATAATTCGGTCAACTAATCCCTTGTCAACCAAAAGAATCTTCAACTTTCAGAAATTATACCATAAATAAATGTGTGTGTGTGTGTGTGTGTGTGTGTGTGTGTGTGTGTGTGTGTGTGTGTGTGCCCGCACATATGTAATAATGAAACATTAAAATCCTTACTTATTTTTCTCCATATCTTGATCCCTTCAAAACTCTTGTTATACTGTAAAAAATATAACAAAAACGACTTTCAAAATTTTCTGTATATTTATCTCGCCTTTCCTTCACAACTTCTTCCCTACCGGTTTACATTATTTATATTTTTCTTCTCATTTTGCCCTTAACATGTTGTCACTTCTGAAATGGATTACTATCCCATGTGATCCCAAGTTTTTAACTTCAATGTTCCTGCTTCTTGAGCTTATGACAGAAGACTATACCCATCCTTAGACACCATTTTAACTACCCTTTTCTGTTTAATGTTGTAGCTGATTCTGTCAAAGTTTGACATAGTCTTAAACAGCTTTCATCTTCCTCTTCTTATCCATTAGTCCTTACTTCCCCTGCCCTCAAAACCTCAACAAAATCCTTCTCTTGTTGTGATACACATATGATAGAGGTCCTGCTTCATATTTAAGAATACTTACCTCTCTAGATGTGGACCTCAACAGAACCACTTAACTTAATCATCAACTTTTTTGCTGACCCTTCCCTTCAGAGCTCCTACTCATGACACCCATGTCTTCTTGTTTCTTTATTTTTAAATTATCTGTAGATTTGTCCATGCCCTCATCTATATTGGCAACAAGGGTCTCTCTCTTTCTCTCATCCCCATATTACTTACTAACCACGTGGTTACTGTTCAGCCCTCCTTACTTTCCCTGCCCACTTTTAATACTACATTATTTGTTGTACTACAAGGATAATTATTATAATATCTGGTGATTTCTGGGTACTTTACCACCAGTCTGTGTTTTCCTTCATCAAACACAGATGTCATAATCCTTCTATATATTTCCCTAGTACAGTAACTTGTATCTTCCAGATCCATACAGATATCAGATAATGTGATACTGGGTCCCTATTGAAATGTTGGCACTCAAAATGCTGAGTACTGAAAAGCCAGGGGAAAAAAAAGACCGAAAACACAGATAAAGAATGATTCTCAAAAATCTCCTTTCTTCTTAAAGCTTCTTTTTGCAGGGGTGGGGAAGCAGTTCCTTGCTGATTATTGCTACTTCTTCTGGTACCTCATTATCACAATCAGCAAAACCAACCTCAAATGCTTTTCTGAAATCAGCTTCTCTGCATTTCTTTTGCAAAGTTTTCACTCTTCTTCCTTATTTTTTTTACTTTTTAGACCAACTCAGTAAAAGGCATTCTTTTTAAAAAAATATATATATATTTTTAATTTTGCTCATGTGCACAGTCAAATTGCATGTAGTAACCCTATTATGTTAATTATCCAGGGACCTGCTCTTGTATGTTAATTATCCCGGGCCTCTCTTGCAAGCAGTTTTACTGAGTCAAAAAATAATAAATGCATAAAATTTGAATAGTTTAAGGCATTCTCCAAATAGAATAATTGAATTTTCTTTGTTACATAAAAACATTACTGTCTTCAAGTCATTGAACTTATGTAGTACTCACACCACAGGCTTCCATATTTGGCAACACATAGACTGTTTGCTTCTGATAAGCAACTCTTTTATTCCCCTTGATTTCCTTTAAGAATTTTACAGGAAATAATGAAATTTACCCACATTTCATGAATCATAGTTGTCATTAGGATGTTACGCTTTACCAAAGTTGCATTTGCATACCACATATACAGGTAAAGACATGTCAGACCAGGAAAGAAATTGCTAGTATTTACTGTACTGCACTATGAATACAATAGAGGTGTGCCCTAGCTGAGTTAGTTTTAATCTTTGGATGGTTGTTGGCTAGGTCTATTAGTTTGTAAATGTCTGCTTGTGAATTATTTCTAAATGATTTTTGCCATATCCATAAGTATGGTACAGAACAGGATCAATATGTCTATCAGATTTTCAGTTAAGAACCCAAAACTGATAAGTGGAAAGCATAAAATATATAAACGGTAAACTAAAAATGTACCTCAGATATGTGGCAGAGAAATAAAGAACTACTGATCTGAATTAGTAGTAACAAGTACTGATTGTCTCACTTAATTTTATCATGATTTCGCAGATTTACCAAGAATTACCATTGTTCTGCTCATGATACAACCAGACTAGGTTCTCTAAATTTCAGTCTATCTGTGCACCTTTTGCTTTCGTTAACCAGGTAAACTCATAAAGTAAAGTCCCCCACTGGAGCAATGTCTACTTATGTGACTTGCTCAGTCACATGACAGGCAAATGGAGACTGAGAGAATCAAACCTGGGACTACAGGATGAAGCATGATAATAAGTTAGCACTCTGTGTTAAATTGCATGCTGTTTCAAATTACAAGTTCTTTTAGCTAAGTTTGTGAAAGTATTTAGTACATAAGATTTTCATTGCCGTAGCCACTAATGGAATATGAATGTGTAAATAGTTCGCCTGTAAGTTCCTAAATACCTAAGCACTTCAACATTTTGTTATCTTTTATTTGAATCTAAGCGTAAAGTAGCAAACTCGTCCTGTCTGCCTTGTTTTACTTATGCTTCCTGGAAAACAAGCTATATTGTTACATATTTACTCATCAAGGGGGACAATTTATTGAATGCTACTCCTTTCCTATAAAGAGGTATGATTGTGGTGTGTTTTTTATGTTCAGGTGAAGGGGTGGTTATAAATACTCCAACACGGAGAACTGAAGCCTCCTGTAAAAAAAAACGCCTGTATTGTCTCATACTGATGGGAGGGGGCATTTTCACTCCCATTTTTAATGCATCTTCAACTGATGAGTTATGAGTTCATAGATGTATACTAGACAAATAACCACTAGGGCCTTTCTAGACCTAGCCATGCAACCCAAATGTATCCCACAAGTTATTGTGCCTTAGAGGTTATTCCAAAGGGGGTATGTTTGTAAGGACATGATTTAACTGCTTTTTTTCTCCCCATCAGAGAAATAGGTGCCAGACGTGGGATGAATGTTTCCCATCCACTGGTCCAGGTTATGCATGAATAGGGTTAGGGAAGGGCTCTGCTTCACATGGATGGAAAGTCTATTCCAGAGAATGGGAATTCTTTGAGATACATACCTGTCCCTCCAATATGTCCTATTTATATCTTAAGCAAAGTTTAGGTGTTTAGATCTCATAGTTTTGATGCTGGTCATTCTGTGGATCTGCAAAAGGTCCATCAAAGCAGGATCCAAAGATGCCTTGTATTCAGGCATAGATCACCTCTTAGTAGTCTGTAGGAAATAAAGTATGGAGTTAAGGCTTTGAGGTGTTCTAGATAGAACATTGTGTTTAATTATGTGTTCTTTTCTGTGAGGAACCTTTGTGGGCATTCCAGTTGTTCCATGTGTCTGGTCATGGGATGTTATATTCAATGACTGGTCTGATGAGGGCTGAATACAGTATTACAATGACCTCCCTAGACCTATATGCCATGCCTTTACTTATAAGCTGAGTGATACAGAATGACTTTCTCACTACCTTAGGCACATATTGATTGAAGGCCAGGTCACTATCTACATGTGTTTCCAAATATTGACTACCAGGTCTACTCTTAGGGGTATTTTATCAATGAGGTAGTTTCCCAGAGTGGCCATCTTCGCAAAAGGTGCTATTATGCATTTCTTGGCATTGAGTTTTAAGCCATGGCTTTGGCATCAGTCATTTGTTTGTCTTAGACTTTCTGGTAAGATGTTCATATCTTTGGGATGATTCTATGACTGTTCCTAGTTTCCACTCATCTGAAAACTTGGTCAGAAAAAGATCCTTAATGTTGGCCTTGACTTCAGAGAAGTACATGCCAAAGGCCCTGAGGAATTCCAATAATGACTGACCTCTTTGTAGAGATGGTTTCTCCATTCCTAACTTTCCGGGTCTTACCTGTGAGTCAGCTGGCTGTCCAGCATGTTATATAGAGGTTTTATGCCTAATCCTATGAGTTTGTTTACAATGTCCAACTGGATTAGTGCATCAAATGCCTTAGCGAGGTCAAGGTAAGCAGTATGTGCTGTTTTGCCTTTGTCAATTACTTTGGTGACCTGCTTAAAGAAATCCATCAGGTTTAGTAGGCATGACCTGACTTTGATGAAGCCAGATTGGGTGAGGGTTAGTATATGAAGGTTTTTTATGTCATTGTTAATAATTTCCATGCTAATTTTTCCATGGCTTTGGATATGTGACTAGTCCAACTAATTGGTCTGTAGTTCCTGGGATCTGATGATGGTCTGCCTCGTGCATGGGGATGACTGTTACATTACTCCATTTGCATAGCGCAAAGCCATTTTGAAGGCTACAGATGATTAGTGACTCCAGTAGCCCTGACAGGTCATATTTCAGGATATTTAGGAGGCATCCTGGGATATTATCGTGGCCTATCAAAGCTGTGTTTTTGGCTTTAGTGAGCACAGCTAGAACCTTATGCTAGAAGGCATTTCCTGGGAGGTGGCTGGAGGTGAGTGGGCAGTGGGGGAGTTGGAGTTGAATTTTTTGGCCAGTAGATTCGCTTTATCTCCTGGCTCCATTTACAACTAGTTTTGCACATTATTTTGTGCTGCCTTTGAGGTTCCTGTCATAAATGAAGAAGGCCTTATGATCCTCTTTGGCCTGGAAAGCTATCTTTACCTCAGAATTGGCTTTCTTGGACTTAATTATCCTTCTTAGGTGTCTATTTAGTTTGATGATAGAGTTTTTATCTTTTTGGGTGTTACTGTTCCTAATTTTAGCTATGACTTTTTCTTTTGTTATACAACCCATTTAATATTGAATTACACTAAGGTGGCTTGTTTTTAGTGTTTGTTTTGGGCTTACTTCTGGTAGGTACAACAGCCTGTACGCTACCACTGACATAGTTGTATGGAGTTTCTGTGAACAGTTCCACATAGACTGTTGTGTTATCTGGGTTTGGAGGAGCTTGAAATTTTGAAAGGTTATTGCTTAATAAAAGGTACATCTGTTCTAGGTCACCCCCCTTCACAAGTCAGCATTATTCAGCAAACTCCTGTCTACTGCATTGCTAAATTTTCTATGAACTCTAAAAGAGAAATGGGATACTTAATTTTTCTAATATTGCTTCATATGCAAAATCTGTTATGTTTCTTTATTTCTCCATCTGATGTAGTCAAGTTACCGGGCCATGAAGAATGAAGCAACTGGGGACATTTTAAGGGCACTGCAAATTGAGATTAATCTGATAAATTGTTTCCGTAACACTTATTCTGTTGCAAGTGCTAATAGTTACTTCAGTAACCTGTGGTTAGGTGCCAATAGAACATTATAATAACCTTGTTCAATCAGTACAGTTATTTAATGCATCTCATTTTGAAAACTAATGATACTTTGAACACCAATGAAATACATTTTCTTTGTTGACAAAATAAGGGCCTTGCACAGTGGGGACAGCTGCTGCATGTCTTGGTAGGTTTACCTGTCTAGCTTTACAGCACACATTTCAGTTTACCCAGTGCTAAGTTTAGATTTGTCAGCAAGTTCATTACTATTGGAAAAAAATTAGTGGTCCCAAAGGATCTGAACAGTGTGCAGCCCTTTGCTCCAACATATCTTTCAAAAAATGTAACCATATAAGCACCAGAAAGTCTCTTTCTCTCCGTTTTTTACAGTGCTGAGAAAATATAGTGAAATATGCATTTACAAATTCTCAACAGGAAACCGCAGACCTGTTTCGAACAGTTCACTGTTGATTGCTTGTTTATCTTCAGTTCCACTTGAAGATTTTCCATGGAATCTTTTTCTGCAACTCATTTGCAGGCCTTAATGATTTTAATTTCTAACTGTGATTGATGCTATTGAGGACAAAACTAAGCTGACACCTGAAAATGTATATTTTTGTTTAGTATCACAGCCATTTTAGCAATATATTATACACTCTGTTATCAGAATGTGAATGTCAAATTTACTTATGAATGCTCATATAATCCTTTTTTCTTTCTCTGACAGTTTTTCAACATTCATCTTGACCTAACAAATTTATATTAGCTAAACTGATATTGCTAAAAATGTATAGTGTGAGACAGTGGAAGTTGTCATTATCCAACCCCTTCTTGTAAAAAACACACAGACAGCTAAAATCAGTATACAGCATGAAAGTTAACCTGATACTCCAGCACATACGAAACTGGTAATAGGACTTTTATACCATTCATTGTGTGGGTTAGAATCTGGATTTTATGTTTCAGATATCATTTGAAGTCAATATTTACTTATTAGTAGGAAACTGTAATTGCATTTATTCAACATTTGCTTAATATACTGGTGGTTGCTTTTCATCCTGTTGAAATTTGTAGATTAGGGAAAATTGTATAGCTTAAGCTATGTACTTCAATCTCTGGGTCATGAAATCATCTGTGTTTTATCATACAAAATGCATTCAAGTCTTGGTATGTTATAGCTGTACAGAACTGGAAATGACATGACTGCCTTTTTGTGACTACACATCAAACTGTTATAGTAGGGTTAATTTTTAAACAATATCAGACGCACTGCATTATCCTTTCTGCCATCAAGATACATGTTCTCGTATTCTGTTATTTAAAGCTTTCTTCAGGCTTCAATAGGGCAGTTGAACACTCAAATACCTTTGCTTCTTCTTCCTTTCCCTATTATTTCTGTCTTTTTGTTTATGTGTTTGACTAAATACACAAAATATTACAAAAAAATAAAAAGATCACTAATCTAAAAGTTTGCCATTAAATCACTTTCATTACGGATAGTAAAAGCTATTTTATTAAACATGATAGTTTTGAGAACTTCTTTAAGTAACATAATAGGCAGTTGTCATGCTGTCAGCTGATTAGTATTAATTGTTGCAAAAAAAGCAATAAGGTCAGTGTTTTCATCAGTCTGTAAACAGATGCACTGAGGGAATATGTAGCAGAGCAACATTCATTTCAAGATGTTGTAATCAGGGAGGCACTGTAAAAAGGGAAGAGATTTCAATGACTCACTGAGGGATGTCAGGTTCCACTTAAAGCATGATTCAATGATTTTTGCAGTGCCATAATTAGAAAATAAATTGTCCCTGCCTACTGCAACAGTGAAAGTGCAAAGAAGTACTTTATTTTCTGCATTTTCTTTCAAAAATACAGAACCTTCCAATAAATGGGAAATCTTAGCTGGAGATGCCAAAGTTACTATTGTTAAATCCAATTGATTGCCAGCATAAATGTTTTCTCTGTCCTACTTCCACGACTTGTAATAAAACAGTGTGTTTGTCATTGTCCCTATAGTAATCTATTTGGGGTAGGGATAACATGGGTGAATTGGTAGGGGAAAAAGATGTGTTTTCTATGATTGCTGATTTTTAGGAGACCCACAAATTAAATATTTACCACATCAGGAAATTTAGCACATTTCCAAATAGCATTGCTTGTAAAGGGATTTGTTACAAAACCTCTTAACTCCTTTAGACAAGATGAAAAACATCACAGCTGCAATATCTAAAGGCATCATAATGTTTTTTACTAACAGAATACTACTGATAACACCACAAAACACTAACACCGATCTTTTTAGGGCAGACTTGTACGCCCTCCAATAAGGAGGCACTTCACTCTGTTGAATAGTCAGTTCCTTTTCAAACTGAAGTTCTCCAGAAATGTGTTGCATGCTTAAGGTGTTGTGGGAAGCAAAACTGAGTGCTTGTGAAATGGTAAGAGTCATTCTGGGTTTGAATGTCAAGACTTTTGGATATTCCAAAAGTTTTGGCATTATGGGTCTGAGTATCTGTGTGCATTTGAGTGTCAACACATTAGGGTTAGACTAAGAGCTGGAGAAAGGAATAGATTTAGTGTTGTGTGTATGTGCTGGTGTTTGTGAAGTGTGTTTGACTGTCTTGTATAGTGGTAGTTTTACAGAAACAGTTTTCCCTAAGATAAGTTGCAGGGTTGCGTTAGGGTTATCCCACATTAGTAAGCTGGGGAAATTAGCCATCATTGTATCTCAGAGTAAAGGGAATTCTCAAAGATTTGCAGTGTCAGTGTTAATATACAAACCATAGTGCTCATATTTTATGATTGCAATTCTCAGTGTCGATTTGTACTGCCTGTTATTTCTGTATGACTCACTAGAACGTGATTAATGGCTGGCTGATAATAGCGCACTTCACCTGCAAAGGAAATTAAGTGGCAATGGAAATGGTAAAATATGAAAAGCAAACACATCAGTCATTTGACAAGTCTTTTTTCTTACATGTCAACAGGCTGTCTGTTACTAGATGCAAAGATTGTTCTATATGTGTGTTGCTACCCTGTTATAGTTGATGACAGATGTTGCAGATTGTACTTGCAGACTATATATTAATGGCCAACCTTTGTCATCAACTGTAACAGGGTAGCAACACACCTTATGTAACAATGGATGACTGCAGATACATTAAACAATAATAAAATATAAAAAAAAGAAAATTATGCCAACTTATAATATTTTTGTCATAATTTCAATCACAGTGATTTAACAATGACCAAATTATAACAATAAATAGGAAAAAATATGACAGAAAGTATGGCAATGCATACTGTTCAAATATTAAATATCGAACTAATAGAGTAAAACAGTACAGTAAGTGAAAAAATATATTACAGACTAAATAAACATACCCAAATAATACCTAGCTTCATTGTTTTGCTGGTGGTAACCCTTTCCAGTTCACAGATAGCTCTACAGCAGTGGTTCTCTGTGGTCTGCAGAATCACCATCCTGAGCTTTCCCCGGCTTACTATAGATATTAATGACACATTCCAGTGGAGCATCATATGATAATGAGCCATGTGCTTTACTCTGGTAATGTCTGTGGTAAATTATTTAATTGACCAGTCAATTCATATACCCACTCAGCTGCATAAATCATCCCTGCTAGCATCATTAATTAATGACCAAAAGTCTGAATTCACCCAATATTTTCAATAGGCCAGACCATGTTGGAGATAAGTGTCTGGGAGATTAGCAGAGAAGTGGAGTGTACATGTGTACATATGAGTAGCAGGATGCGTGCATGTATGCAGTGGCATGACTGTTCTCAGGTGACAGTGAGTGTGTGTGTGGGGGGGTAGGTAGGAAGGGTGTGCATGTGCATGTCTGTCTATAGGTGAATGAGTAAGATTGTGTGTGAGTGTGATTGGGTGGGTCTCTGCACTATGTGGCTATATGTCTGTCTGTCTGTCTGTCTGTAAGTATGTGGGAAGGAGGGAGTGGTTGCTATTTCTCTAAACTCAAAAGAGTAATGAGCAAAAGGTAATCATACTAAGAGGGGGATATTAGATACTGTTAATTATTGCTCTAAGGCAGATTAGAAGCTAATAGAACAACTTCTTCTTTTTCTTTTGGCTGTTCCCATTAGGGGTCGCCACAGCAAATTATCTGTTGCCATTTTTTCCTGTCCTCTGCATCTTTCTCTGTCACACCAACCACCTGCATGTCCTCTCTCACCACATCCATAAACCTTATCTTAGGCCTTTCTTTTTTTCCTCTTACCTGGCAGCTTCATCCTTAGCATCCTTTTCCCAATATACCTAGCATCCCTCCTCAGCACATGTCCAAACCAATGCAATCTCACCTCTCTGGCTTTGTCTCCAAACCTTCCAACCTGGGCTGACCCTCTAATATACTTATTTCTAATGCTGTCTACCCTCATCATACCCAGTGCAAATCTTAACATCTTTACCTCTGCCACATCCAGCTCTGACTCCTGCCTTTTTGTCAGTGCCACTGTCTCCAACCCATATAACATAGCTGGTCTCACTACCCTCTTCTAGACCTTCCCTTTCACTCTTACTGGTACTCATCTGTCACAAATCACTCCTGACACTCTTCTCCACGCACTCCACCCTGCCTGTATGCTCTCATTGGGGGAAATTCAGTAAAGTCTACACAAATTAATTTTTTGTGTATTAATCACAGCTCCATGTGTACATGAGCACGAACATTTTTAGGTTCAGTAAGCGTCACTTAGCGTGCAAGCACGTGCAAACAGGGAGACTTCTGTGGAATGCAAAGGTCCTCATAAGCAGGTGAATCTTATACAAATGAGTCAGGTGAAGTGATCCAACAAGCAGAAAGGCATCCGTGTAAACTCCATGTCAGTGTCAGTAGTGTACGTGGAATTTTTCTGCTTATAGGAGTCTACACAGACAGAAGGGATGTAAAAGTCCACAAGTATGGACATAACTCCCCTAAAAATGCTAGATCACACATATATGTGCAAAAGGTACATGGTGGATGTCTGAAAGAGGAAGAGAACGTGTAAAATTAATAATATATTTTTTAATAATTTCGCATGTTTGAGCTATGTGCCGCATTGCACAAACATGCTTAACAGAAAAATAAATTATTTATTATTTTATTTATTTTTATTTTACATTTGTTGACCGGGCTAGTCTAAATGGATAAATGTCTATTTTCAGTAGAGGTCCGGGGAAATAAGCTCCGAGGAAACAAAAACAAAATCATATATACAAAAAGTAATGTAAACAATGCACATTGCTGGTACAGTACAGAGATAATCAAAGAGGTCGGAAATTCATAACATAGTGCAAAATAGGCGGGTACAATACAAAATGCAGTTTCAATACATAATATAAAAAAGAAGGCAGCTGATTATGTAAAATATATTAGTAAAAAAGTAGTCACAATAATGAGATTCCAGAAGCTGTAAGTAATAGTATCTAGAAAGACAAGGTTTGTTGTTATTAAGGAAAATAGAACTTGATTAATGAGAAGAAGAGGGTAGGCAGAACCGAGTAAGAAGAGCTAGTTGGTTAGTCAGGTTTAGTACAGGGGCACAACCAGTGTGTTCTGAGGAAAAGTTTCAGTTAGATTTTGAAAAGTGATATAGAGGGAAGTGAGGAAAGTTCACTGGGAAGAAGGTTCCAGGATTTTCCCAACAGTATTAGAGAAGAGAGAGTCCCCAGCCCTGTTGTTTGATTTACAAATATTTACAAGACGTTTATGTGATGATCGTAAGGTCTTCAGATTGTTGTAGGGGATGATAAGGGTAGATAGTACAGGAGAGTGGGTAGGTCGATAAAGGGTTTTATGGGCAATGGTCAGTGGATGGAATTTAAGCTGATTTTGTAGTTCAAGCCATCCTAGCTGCTTTAGATTATAATAGTGGTTGGGTTCTGAATGGGTTGCCTGTAGCAAATATGGCTATGTTATTTTAGGAATTTTCCATTTTATTAAGGTTGTTTTTAGATAGATTAGTATATATGGGTGAGGAATAGAGGAGAGTATAGATTAGATGGGTGTGAGCAATAGTTATTCTAGCTGCAGGAGAGAGGAAGGGTTTGATCCTGTAGAGAGAGCCTAGATTACTATTAACAGATTTTAGAGTATTTTTGATATGGGTGTCGAAGTTAAGGTTGTTATCTATGGAGATACCTAGTAGTTTGGTAGTTGGATCTGGGGATATGAGAGTACCATTATTGGATGTTACTGTGAAATCTATTGGGGAGGACTTATGAGTAGGAGTAAAAAGGAGGAGTTTAGTTTTGGGGGGGTTCAGAAGGAGACAGAGCTGTGTAAACCATTGTTCAACTGTGTTAAACACCTTTTGGGTAAGGGATTGAAGTTCAGATATAGATGTGACGGAGCATTAAGAGTGGAATCATCTGCGTATTGTATGCATGTAGCTTGGGGGATTGCTAGATGAAGGTCAATGATAAATATAGAAAAAAGGAGTGGTCCTAATATGGACCCTTGAGGGACACCAAGATTAACGGGCAGATGGGTAGACATAATGTTGTGCCAAAACACAGCCTGTTGTCTGTTATTTAAGTAGGACTAGAACCATTTTCATAGCTAGTGCTTCTAGTGACAAGGATTTGAAGATATTTATAAGTATCTTGTGATTTACTGTAGCGAATGCCTTGGACAGATCGATAAACAGTGCAGAGGCAAGCATATTGTGGTTACATTTTTTTGTTAATACAGTCGGTAAAGGAAAGGAGGGCAGTAGTAGTGCTGTGGGAAGGTCTGAAACCATGTTGACAGCTGGAAAGTAAATTATTTTGGATTAGGTGTTCTAGTAATTGCCTGTGAATGCATTTTTCCATGATCTTTGCCAAGGGAGAAAATAGGGCTATGGGACGGTAATTGGAGAATTCAGTAGAGTTTCCACCCTTATGAAGGGGGATAATATGGGATACTTTCCAGATTCTAGGGATGTGTCCTTCACTGATGGTTCTATTGATGAGAATGGAAATGGGATAAGCGATGGATTTGGCTGCTTTTTGTAGATATTCAGCGGGTGGTTGGTCTGCTGAAGGAGAGCCTGGTTTCAGTTTTTGGATAAGGGTAAGAATATATGTTGTTGGGACTGGTTGGAAGAGAAATGGGGGGGGATAGTGTTAGAGTTAGATATAGTTAAGCTCTGAGCTGATAACTGATTGGCAAGAGTTTGAATGGCCTCAGTGAAAAAAGTATTAAAGGCATTAGCAGTCTGCTTGGGATTCTCCTGGTCTGTGCCTTGTGGGTTTGGTGTGATGGACTGACCTGGGTGTAATAGCTGTTTAATTCTCACCCAGAATATTTGTGGTTTATTATGGTGAGTCTGCTGGAATTGTAGGTAGTAGTTTCTTTTGTCAGACAATATAGCTTTTTTAGTGTCATTTTTTAACTGTCTGAAGTTTCGTTGGTCTACAGGGTCTTTAGTCATACAATATTTATTCCAGTATTTATTTCTGAGAATGATTTTTTGCTTGGTTTCTTTTGAAAGCCATGGGGCAGATTTAGTTCTCATCCTGATAGAGCGGGTTGGTGCATAGTGGTCTAGTATGGCTAGGAAGTTAGAATTAAAGTAATTAACAGCTTTCAGTGTGAGGTATTTTAAGGGAGACCAGTTACATGCTCTTAGTTCTCTTTGGAAGAGATCAGGATTAAAGTTTTTCTTGGTTCTAATTGTCCTAAAAGTGGTTGGAATGGGTAGATTGGTTTTAAGCCTGATGGTATAGGTAAGTGAGTGGTCACTTACATCATCAGGGAGGGTTCCAGCTTCATATGTCGGGGGTTGATTATTTATGAGAATCCAATCTAAGGTACTTTCTTTCTTATTAGGCTTGTTTATCCTGGTAGGGGAGATAATGGTTTGAGAAAACACAAATAGGTTAATGTGGGTGATAGGGTGGCTACTGCTACAGCTATTCCAATCAATGTTAAAATCACATAGGATTATGGTTTCGAGATAATTAACAAATGATATATTTTATGGTAGCAATGTTATTACCAGGAGGAAGATAGATACAGATAATATAAATGGATTTCAATGTGTTAAGTTGAAGCTTGGTAATAATAATTTCAGCGTTAGGCTCTTCAGGTGGCTTATAGTCATAGGTAGTAATCTGTAACCCTGATTTATATAGGATAGCTATCCCACCACCCTTCTTGGTTGCTCGGACAAGTCGTAAGATATCATAACCGAGTGGGATGACTTCATTGTCTTTAGTTACAGATTTAACCAGGTTTCTGTTAAACAAAGAATGTCAAAGGAGTAGACGTCCAAGAGAGCATGGAGTTGTGCAACTTTGTTATTTATGCTATGTATATTGAGGTGAGGTAATAAGAGTGAGTTTGGTGGTTTGTTAAGGGAATGAATAGTAGAAGGGATTGGGGATGAGGAGTTGAGTGGTAGTAGCAGTTGTTGGGCCTGGGTTTGGGTGAATGTCTCCATCTTTTAAAGAGAGGAGTAGTATTTGAAATCTAGGATTTGGGAATTTACTATATAGGTTAAGAGATTTTCTGGGATTGGGAGAGTTATATCTAATGTGGGCTATTCTATGATATTTTGCCAGTAGATAGCTGGGTGTAGATGTTATGTTAACATGGTTAGTGAAGATAGGTAGAGAAGGAAAGGTAGTTACCTTATTGGGGTAGTGAAGGTGTGGATATAAAGGGTGTTCATAGGAGGTTAGCAGGTAGACTAAAGTTAAAGATGGTAGAAGGTGAGTATGAGTAACTTCTGTAACTGGGCTGGGATGTGTAGCTTATACATTTGGATGGGTAAGTTGTTAGGTTTCTGTTATAGGCACGAAGGTATACTGGGTGTAGAAAGGGAGAGGTGGAGGGTATGATGGGAGAGATAGGGAGTGGTAAGTGAAAGGAGGAAATTGAAGTTAGTTGGCCAATGGTGAAGTTCTTTGTGATTGGTGGGAGAGGGAAGGGGTGTGGTTAAATAGTATAAGAGTAGGACCCCTGGGTGGGTGGGAATTGGGGGTAGGGTAGGGGAGCGGAGTGAGCCCACAGGTTGAACGGAGCGGGTAGAGACAAGTAAAGGAGAAGCTTGAGAAGAAACAATCAGCGATGCTGGTTACCGAAGGTAAGTTAGGTAAGTCAGGAGTGGGAAAGATCAGAGATAAATCAGGACACTATGAGAAAACAGATGGGTGTAGACAGTTGAAGTAAAGGGTAAATTGAGAGAAATTAAGAAAAAAAGGAAAAAAAATATAATGCATTTTTCATAAATATACTATAGGACCTTGTGTCAGGTACATACAATGGTGCATTCATACTGTTACCCAGCTCACATGGCTATGAACTGTGTAATTTCCAGGCTGTCAGCATGGATATGTATGCAAATCCTGGGCCTTACACCAATTTTTCTACTCACAGTCATATTGACTACCCCAACATCTCCTCATTTACTCTTACCTCATCCTCCTTATCTCCCCCTGCTATTTCCCACACTCTGCTTATACCCACCTTTCAAAAGCCTAACTATTATCTTCCTTAATATACAAAGTATAACTAATAAAGTCAGTCTTCTTCACTCACTGATCATGCAGTATAAGCCCCAACATTCTCATTCTCTCCAAAACATGGCTACAGCCAAATATCTCTGACTCAGAAGTTCTTTCCCCATGCTATGTGTTCAAACTTGACTATCATACTAAAAGGGGAGGAGGTGTACCCATCCTATAGTCAGACCAACTCTTACTTTCCCCTTACCTCACCCCCTCCAAACTTTAACCCTGCAGAATTTTTTATAGTTAATTGTGAGCTAAACAACTATTTACATCCCCCCAGGAAATAACATTTCTCCCCTAGAGCAAATTCTCTCCTGGATCTCTGATAACATCATCTATGAAACCATTATCTGTGGTGTTGTTAATATTGACTGGACTGTCTTAAACTCTTCCTCTCCCCACACAAGCATTAACCTCTATCATTTTTTCAATTCATCTCCTCTCCTGCTCAATATAATAAACATAATAACACTGGCACAATTCTTGATTGGATATTCACTTCCAATCCAAACCTCTATCACAATCCCTGTACTCTACCTGCCTCACTCAGTGACCATCTTCCCACCCTAGTCCATAGACATTTGCCACAACTCCACAGACTCCACCATTTTAAAGACTGTCACAAACTCTCCAACTTCAATCCTACCATCTTTAACAATACACTTTCCTCTTTCAGCTGGACCTGTCTTATACAACCTCCCACTTGATGAGTCTGTTGCTAAATTCAATTACATCTTCCTCAATACTTTAAACTCTATTGTCCCCATGAGAAAAAAAATCAGGTAGAAAAATATTTTTTTACTCTGGACATCTCAACCCACCCAGACCCTTATGCTACAAAGAGATAGGGTCCAAAAGATTTGGAAAAAAAATAATCTGCCAGCCCATCAGACTTATAGAAGGAGCCATACCAAAAACATGCCGATATTGATGAAAGACAATACTATCATCAACCACTAAATAGTCCTCAGTCTAACCCCTGAGTATTTTGGAACAATATAAATAAGCTCCTTTACCAAGGTAAGCCCACTACACCTAATCCTTGTCCAAATAGCTCAGACCTTGATATAGCTACTCTTCTAAACACTTTCTTCATTGACTCTATCACACATCTAACTAGAAATAACAATGCAAATCTTCCAGATACCGATCCCACTCCCACCCCCTCCACCCCTACCGTCTCCCTTAAACCCACCCCCACTGCTTATGTCAGATCACTTCTCTCCAAACTTAAGCCATGTTCTCTGTCTGCTGACAACTCACCCCCTCAATTTCACAAAATTGCTGCTAATGCCATTGCCTACCCCATCTCCATACTTATCAACTGATCCATCCTAGAAAACACTGTACCTAAAATATGAAAGAAATCCTATGTTATTTCCATTCATAAAAGAGGCAACTCTACAGACCCCTCCAACTATTACCCCATTGCTATACTAACCCCCTCACCAAAATCATGTAAAAATGTATACATAAACAAATCCTTGAATACCTTTTACAGGAGATCTATTAACACCTACAGAATATGGCTTTCATC
The DNA here is from genome assembly GCF_019279795.1 of Protopterus annectens. NCBI lineage: Eukaryota > Metazoa > Chordata > Ceratodontiformes > Protopteridae > Protopterus > Protopterus annectens. The sequence goes on from NC_056727.1 coordinate 938,493,044, forward strand.
CCCACCATAGCACTGCCACAGTTCTCTTAACTTTCACACAGACCATTGACAAAGCTTACAATGAAAACAAAATAGTCTCATCTCTCCCTTGATTTATCCAAAGAATTTGACACTGCCTCCCACAATCTCATTCTATCTAAACTAAAAAACCTTAATCTCTCTCAGTCTACCATACTCTAGTTTTCCAGCCACCTCTCTGATAGATTACAGTCTGTCAAATTTATTTATTTATTCATTTGACATTTGTTAACCAGGTTGGTCCTACTGAGCCAAGGCCCATTTTCAGTGGAGACCCGAGGAGAAAAGCTCCAGTACATAGACAAAAAATATCATTTTAATTGCACATTATTACTCTGAAATGACATTGTAGAATTAGCACAATTACATAACAAATTTAAGTAGAGTAGAAAAACATTTACATGGTAATGGTGTTTTTTTAATTGTATTGTACTTCAATTGAAATGTGGGGTAGGAGAGTGGAGAAGTAAGATAGTGAGGTGGGTTAAGTTAAGGAGAGGGAAGACAGTTGAGTGAGACACGATATGTACATATTTACAAATGGCTATCCTCCTCTTCCCCTTTCCTTCCTATTAATATTGGTGCCCCCCAAGGTTCAGTACTAGGGGCCCTCCTCTTTATCATCTTTACAAATATTCTTCACATGGCCTGCCCTCACTCCTATCTTATCCAATATGCTGATGATTTCACTATTATATCTTGCTCTGATAAACTCCCACCTTCTGTCCCTTACCCAAAACTCACTTTTATCTGTTGAAAAATGGTTAAAAAGCAATGGACTCTTACTGAATCCTAAAAAAAAAAAAAAAAACTTGTCTTCTTCCTCCCCAAATCTCTACAAAATTATAAATACTCATTTACAGTCTCATCTCTCAGTAATACTATTATCTCAGTTGAAACTCAAACTAAACTCCTTGGAGTCATTATAGATGACAACTTAAGTTCGACATCCATATTTTACAAGCCATCAAAAAAAAATCACCAGAAACTAAGGCTGTTATGTAGGAATAAAAATACCTGACAAATGACACTAAACATTCTTTAGCACAAGTTTTTCTACTGCCTACCCTCTTCTACGTTGCACCTATACTCACAAACCACCCTCATGGCCAAACTTGAATCTACCTACAATAAAATTTCTTTTAAAGATTTGCTTCAAACCTACCTTACCACTCACACCATTGCAATGCTCTACAAAATCTAAAATGGCTATAAGCCCATAAGCAACTCTTACATCCCCAACTCCATCTCACTCACTCTACTCTAGCTAACCTCTCCCTCTGCCCGGTTCTCTCTACCCTTATCTCTGCATATATTCCCAAATGCTCTCTTTACAGTGCTGACCAAAATCTCCTGGAAGTATATAAGCCCACAAAACAAATAGGCAAACTTCTATATAGTTATTCAGTTGCCAATGCCTGGAATAAACTCCCCCCCCCGACCTTAGAGCTACCACTAGTATTTTCACTTTCAAAGAAATGCTAAAAGGCTATATGCTGAAAAGATGGATTTACCCCTGCCTCACTCCAACCTGACCCATTTCTCCTCATTCCTTTTTTTTTCTCTCCCTTCAACACTGTTTTTCTGGTAAACTTTACCCCTATTCTCTCTTCCTGAACTCAGTCTTCCACAAAATCAAAAACTGTTTATTGTCAAATGTTAAATACTTTGTATATTTTAACTTGTTGACAAGTGCCAAATGTAAACCGTGATCCTACTTTCTGTATATATGTCACTATTTAAAATTGTTTTTAGAAATACGTTTACACTGAGTACACCTTATGGGTTCTGTTATTTTCTCTTGTCTTGTTTTACTTTGATTATGTTTTTTGGAGCTTTTCTCCTCGGGTCTCTGCTGAAAAAGGGATTCTTACCTAGTCAGACTAACCCAGTTAACAAATGTCAAATAAAATAAATAAAATAAAATGAGGTGGATTTCTTGAATTGCTAAAAGGAGCAACCGTTTCCACATATTCACTTTGCGCAGGCTCCTTAACAATGTTGATATTCCCACTGGATGTGGATGACATTACGGGTGTGTGTCTTGTTACATTTAAGATTTTTTTAGTTCCCAGCAAGCAGGTTTGCACAACATGCCACATAGCTTAGTGTGTTCGCGCAGACAGACCAGCCAGGTTGCAATGCTGATGTAGGCAGCAAGTAATTAAAACAGGATATATTCAGTGACAAATTATTATTTTTGTATAAGCTATGCTGTGCGGCGTAGCACATAGTGCCACTTTGTGCACTAAATTAAGGCCTTTAAATCATACTAATAACATTCTAGCCAGGCGAACTGCATCATAATTCACCAAACCCATGTGGTGGACCTGCAGCAGAATTGTACAAAGTATGTATACACTCTACTTTCTGATTTTCCGTCAATATTCTGGACCATTGGAGTAGAGACGTGAGAATTTTAACTGAGATAATGCTAGGGACTGCTGCAGCTATGCTACATTTGTATGTGCTAGATGCTGAAGTCAGTGCTGATGGTGCTGCTGACAGTAGACCTAGGCCGAGAAGAAGAAGAGTGTTCAGGCTTAGGATAACCTTCCAGGATCTACATGGACTGGACACTGTAGAATGCTACAGGGTGGACAGGGACATAGTACAACAATTCACTGTGCTCTGCTGCCCTCAACACAGAGCCAGAGCTAACAGAGGGGAACCCATCCCAGCTGAAACAAAGGTATGTATAGCCCTTAGGATACTAGCTACAGGTACTTTTCAAAGACAAACTGGGGACATGATGGGGCTGACACAGGCATCTGCATCCAGGATACTTCACCAACTCCTGAATGCCATGCTACCACATGCCAGTGAGCAAATATCTTTTCCCCTTTTCCCTGAGGCAAGGGTCAGCAATATGCAACCGTTCTACCATGTAGCACACTACCCTGAAGTACTGGGTGCCATAGATTGCACTTGTACACATTAAGGCACACCTGGTGAGCAGGGTATAATCTTCATTAACCGCAAGGGGTACCACTACATAATCTGCCAGATCATGTGCAATGCCCAGGGGATTATCCTGAATGTGTGGCAATCCTGCCGATTATGACGACTCCCATATCTGGCACACATCACAGCTGTACCCGATGTTTGCTAGGAGGGACATCTCATAGGGCCATTTACTGGGGGATGCTGGCTACACCCTGGAACCTTGGATGATGATACCCATCAGAAATGCATACACACCCAAGGAAGAACGCCATAATGAGACATATGCACAAACTAGGAACATCACAGACCAGAAGTCATGGTTCTGGTGCCTCAGTATTTCTGGTGGAGCCCTCCAATATACTCCAGCAACACGTGCACAGATATTCACAGTATGTACAGTGCTACACAGTCTGATCCTACAGAAACAGCTGCAGCAGGAACAGCAAAGGGAAAGGATGTACAGACCCCACCAGTGGTGCCTAGGTCACCACAGCCACAGTCACAGGACTTTGAGGAGGAACTCCCTGCTGATATCCATGCAGTCAGACATAGATGTACTCAGTACACCTTTGCTTTGGCTAAGAGACAACACATTTCACATTCACCGACAACCTAGGGACCTAGGGACTGACACTTTACTCCTACTTACATGCATATATTAAAATGGATGCCAGGCAACTCACACATTCTGTACCTATCCATGTATTGGCTATGTAATGCTTGCATTAGACAGTCATCCCTGAACTGCAGTTGTGTTAACTGCTGCATTTGCAAGGTAAGTTCATAACCTACACAGTAGTCTATAGGATTATTATGATATGTCGTTGTATGTATGGACCTGGTACATTATACAAGTAAATATAGTGGGCTAGTTTGACAGAAATTAAATATATATATATATATATATATATATATATATATATATATATATATATAGATATATATATATATGGGACTACAGATACCCCTTACAGTATTGTATTCAGTAGGCCTCATGCATAGAATATTCATGCAGTCCTACTGCAACAGATTACTGATACATCAGTCTAGGGAGATGTTAGAGAGTGGGGTTAAATGATTGTCACATCATTGTGTATCCCAGCACAAAATCTGATGTTGTTCCCCCACCCCAACACAGCAGTGTCCCTGTGTAACTGCTGTAACAGTAACTCGTCAATAGTATATGAGCATTTTACACAGTCTCAGGACAGTAATATAGAAAATGATCTTACATCGTATGTCTTAGATAACAGAGGACCAACAATCTACATATTGATGCAGGTGATTGTGTGATGAATGCCCTCCTTGCTTGTCAAGTAGCCTCTATGGTTCATAGAACTAAGACAATTACCTTGTGTGATGGTGTTCATGGTTCTAATCCAAAAGTATCCGTACACCTATATACACTTCTGTCTCCCTCCATATATCTAGATAACACATACACACACACACACACACACACACACACACACACACACACACACACACACACACACACACACACACACACACACACACACCTCTCTCTCTCTCTCTCTATATATATATATATATATATATATATATATATATATATATATAATTAATTATTATATTATAAATATATAATTTTTCTATTATTATTTTTTGTTTTGCTTTGTTTTGACTTAAGACAAGTTTAAGTTCGCTACTTCTACTACTATTGTCTGATCTGATTAATATACAGTGATTAACTACAAATATATGGACTGAAAATCTTCCACATAAAGAAGTTTCTTACACTGTTTTGTTTAGATTACCTATATATTTGCTGATAAGGTTCATGATGATTTGCCCCATGACCTTACAGATATGGCTAGTCAGGCTAATAGGTCTATAGTTCCCATGGTCAGTGGATGCACCACCTTTGTGCAAGGGAATAACAGTAGCCATTTACCAGTCAGGTGGAACACAGCCAGTGGTTACACTATGATTGCAAAGTGTTCCAAATGGTGTTAGTAATCCATGTTGGATCCCATGTAGGATGCAGCTGTAGATGAGAGTGTGTGATGTACCTTTCAGAACCATTCTAGTCAGTGGTCAAGTGCATATAAGTACTGAGCACATGAAAGCAAGAGTGCCGTTTTGAGTAAGCAACCAGAGTGAAAGCATATGTGTGTGTAGCAGTCAGTTAGTTCGTTTAAGTTTAATGTTCCAGTCATCCATCCTGATGTGCTTGTGTGCAATAAATTACTTAAATGAACACCCTAGCCTCATCATATTATTTAGATACACAAGATGAGCGACATGGTGTCAGAATGGGATCCAGAGTCAAAACCATGAGGTGCACAATCAGTAATGGAGGAATATACAGAAGTGGATCATCCTAAGCTCAAACAACTCACAAACAGGTCAGAAATGAATTTCCAGGTTTTAAGACTCACTTAAATTATTTTGTTTATTCAACAAATATAAAACAAAGCCCTCAAAATGAGTTTCTAATTAAACAAAATGTTTGAAACTGTAACATATTGATAAAAGTATTCAAAATGCTTATACAAAAATTCAAAATAACTTCCGAATCATATAAAATGTATAGAAAAGGGAAAATGGCCATATTTTTTTCACAATGTACTACTTCTTCACAGTAACTAAAGCTATTCAAAGTATCTGAAGTGTGCAATGTTTTGGCAAGTGTATGTAGTATTACAGTACAGTTATTTTGCAAAGTACAGTTATTTCAAAGAGATTTTGTGCATTTGAATATTATTACAAGTACATGGTGTATGTGAATGTTCATACATAATCACAAGGGCCAAGTCTGCACTGTGTTTCAAAACAATTTGTTAGCATGCAGAAGGATTTCACAAACCCATTCTGCTTGTGTTTGATCACAATATTGCAGAAAATTGTAGAGTGTTTGAGCAAGAGTATGATATTTTCATACAGTCTGCTTTTTCTGACAAAGATGCACATACAAAGGCATTTATTCTGCTTAAATTAACTGGTTCAGAAGCCATTGAAAGAGAGCATTAATTTGTGTATGCACCTGCTGTGTTTGCAGGGGAGGAGAAAGACAGCCATATTGTGGTACCAGCTTAAACGTGGGAAGACCCTGAGTGCTTAAAATGTAAATTTAGAGAAATATGTAACCCCCAAACAAATGTTATAATGGAAAGACACTTATTTTATAGAAGAGATCAAAAGCCTAGTGAAACTTTTGTAGCATATATAACTGACTCGAGAAATAAGGCAGATTTGGTGATCTGAGATATAAGTTGATAAAAGACAAACTTGTGTTTAGTGTTAATTATGCAGTGTGAATGATTTTGCTTCAAGACAGTAATTTAACTTTGAGCACAGTCATAGAGATTTGTCAACTGTATGAGCTCACATAAATGCACACAAATATGCTTATGAGAAGGGCACAGAAACAGCTTCTTCCAGTGCTAATGCTGACAGTATGCAGCATGAGGTTAAAAGATACAGGTCTAAGGGTAGGCTTCTTAGGAATCCCAGACCAGTTTCAGTAAGACCCAGAACACATTCAGTAAAGCAGAAGGGTGAGTCAGCAAAACTTGTGACAAGCATCATAGTCACCTGTCGTAATTGTGGAGGTAGCCATGAGCCCAAGTGAGAAAAGTGCTTGGCTTTTCGTCAGGAATGCCACACTTGTAAAAAGAGGAATCATTTCAAAAGGTTTTATAAATTTAAAGGGGCACATTCTTTTATTAAAAAAGAACATTCAAAGAGGCAAGTTGATAAATTAGAAAGCTGAGGCCCTACTTTTTATGTTGATGGTATGCCTGTGCTTGGTGAAACAGTCAATGCAGTAGATCTGTGAGTAAACAACAAAATATTTTGTTCTGTTCGGATTAATGGGAGACCTGTAGAGCTCAAAGTAGATACCGGTTCAAAGTGCAATGTTATGTCAGCAGAAATGTTTGTTAGAGTAAAAGCTGGAGAACAACTTGAGTTGGCAAAGTGTGCAAAGCTTGTTGCTTATGGTGGTGAAGAGATTCAAACTGGATGCTCAGTAGTGCTTTCATGTTACTCTGCTGAGAACAGCTATGACTTGCAGTTTTACATAGTCAAGAGACACATACAGTCATTGTTAGGCCTAAAAGACAGTTTGTAAATGGGACTGCTTTCATTTAACAAAAATGTCCACTATGTAAGCTTGAATGACAACAGCCCAAATTTCACCTAAACTATTTTTTCTGAGCATGCTGATATTTTTGAAAACAAACTAGGCAAATTCCCAGTTGTGTACTCCATGAAGTTAAACCACGAGGTAAGCCGTCATCAGACCAGCACAGAAAGTTCCAGTAGCTATGCAGAACAGAGTCAAAGCTGAGGTAGACAGAATGGTGCAACTAAGACTAATTTGTCCAGTAGAAGAACCAACTGAATAGGTATCTTCCATGGTAATAGATCATAAGAATAGCTCAAATGATATTAGAATAGTATTGATCCAAGAGATTTGAACAAAACACTAAAGCAACCTCATAATCAAATGCATACAGTCAAGGAAGTTGCTGCCCTCATGCCAAATGCCACTGTTTTTTTTTTTCCATATTAGATGCAAAGAGATCATTTTGGCAAATTTTGCTTGATTGAAAATCTTCATTGCTAACCACATTCAGTACACCACTTGGAAGGTACAGATTTTTGAGAATGCCATTTGAAATAAGTTCTGCCAGTGAAGTATTTCAACGTGAGATGGAACAAATTTTTTTCTGGCTATCCATGTGCTATTATAGTTGATAATATTCTTGTAGGAGGCAATGGTGAAGTTGAACATGATAAAAACCTCAGGGAAGTTCTGAAATGTGCTCATGAAATGAATCTTAAACTGAATCCTCAGAAATGTAAATTCAGGCTGCAAGAAGTTATTTATGTGGCTCATTTGTTTAGCAGTTCAGGCTTATGACCAGATCCTTCCAAGCAAATAGCAATTCTTGTGATGTCAGCTCCAGACAATGTCCAAGCCCTACAATGTTTTCTTGATTTGGTCAACTATTTAGGCAAGTTTATTCCAGATTTGGCTCAACTTTCAGTATTACTAAGAGAGCTGACATGCAAAGAAGTAGCCTGGTCCCAGTCAGCACAACACCAAAGAGCATATGATGTCCTGAAACAGAGAATTGTCAGTCCACCCACTTTAAGATACTATGATGTTCAAAAACCAGTAACTCTTTCCTGTGATGCTTCAAAGTTTGGTCTTGATGCAGTCATTCTTCAAAAGGATAGACCAGTAGCCTATGAAATGAGAACTCTAACCCAAACCAAGATACAATATGCTGAAATAGAGAAAAGAGCTTTTGGCAATTGTGTTTGCATGTTCAAAGTTCCATGGGTATATTTATGGCTGATCTATTCAAGTCAAAACTGACCATCAATCTTTGGTCACTATTTTAAAAAAAAATCAATGCACATGGCTCCTACAAGATTGCAATGCGTGATGCTCAAATTGGAAAACTACAATTTCAAACTTGTTTACACAAAAAGCAAACTTCTTTATCTTGCTGATACTTTACCTGATCATCCAGAAAAAAACACTGAACAGCACGAGAATGAGAAACCTGATTTTGAAATCATGGACATGAGAAATTTTTCTTCCACGTCTTGATGAGCTTACAGCTCACATGGCTTCAGATCCAATTCTTCAGAAACTCAACCACTTTCTCAGTCAAGGATGACCTTCAAAGCAATCTTGTTTACTAGTAGATGTGCAGCAGTATTTTGCTTACAGAGATGAGATTCTGATGGAAAATTGTATCATCATGAAAGGTCCAAAAGTGATTGTGCCAAAATCTTTGCAACAAGAGTATATTAAAATCTTGCATCGCAGCCACCCAGGAACTGATTCTACCAAACGAAGGATGAGAGGATTAGTATTTTGGCCTTCTATGTCAAAAGATATTGAGAAAGAACTCTCATCATGTTCTGTTTGTAATAGTAGTAAACTGCATCAACAAAAAGAACCACTTCACTTAAGCCAGATTCCTGAACTACCTTGGTCGACAGTAGCTACAAATATTTTTGAACAGAATGGTCAACATAACTTGGTGTTGGTAGACTCTTATTCAAATTGGTTCAAGATTGACCTTCTTCCCAACCTAATGTCCAGTACTGTCATTATTAAGTTGAAGCGACATTTTCCTGTCCATGGTAGTCCGGACAAAGTCATTTCTGACAATGGTGCACAGTTTACAAGTCTGCAATTCAAATGATTTGCTGAAGCATGGGACTTTGTTCATGTTACTAGTAATCTTGAATACCTACAATCAAATGGCTTGGCTGAACATCCTGTTCAAAGTGCAAAACGAGATAATACTGATGTTCTTCTAAACTTGCTTAATCTCAGAAACATTTCTCACAATAATTTACTTTTTAAAGTCAAAGTAAACTTTATTGCCATTTAGAACTACCCATGTGTAAATGAAATTTCATGCATCATTTCAGTTCTAGAGATTACAAAGGAAAGTGAAACAACACATACAAGTAGAGGAATAAACATAACTAACAAATACAGTACTACTCCCAATACATGAAAGAAACAGCAGAGACATTTACCAACACTCATATATGAAAAGTATACCCTCCCTGAGTTAAATTAACTACCCAATTTAAGGTAATAGAAAGCACACTACAGATTGAAATGCCTAAGTTATTTGTCTAATATTGCATTTGAGTGAGTTAAATAATGCTGACTATGGATATAATAAATAAATATTGCACTTACTTGGAATATATGTAAATATATATTGCACAAATAAATAAAAATTTGATGTATTATGTGTCCAGACCCCTGGGACTAGTGCCCGAGTTCAGAAGTCAAATCACTGTAGGATAGAAACTGTTACTGAATCTTGTAGTCCTGCATTGGATGCTTCGATATCTTCTGCCCAATGCCAGATGCTTAAACAGTCCATGTGCAAGATGCAAGTTGTCTTGTATTATTTTGGTGGCCCTTTGGATGCTTCTTGCAGAATAATATTTTTTTTTTTATGGAAGACCAGAACCTGTTACCTTCTCTGCAACCCTCACTTCTCTTTGTAGCTCCTTCCTTTCTGTAACTGTGCAGCTTCCAAACCACACTGTGAAGTTGCAGGTGAGGATGCTCTCTATTGCACCTCTATAGAAGGTGGAGAGAATATGAGGAGGAAGCTTAGCTTTTTTCAGCCTTCTTAAAAAGTGGAGGCATTGGTGCACTTTCTTGACCAGCTGGCTGGTGTTTCCTGACCATGAAAGATCCTCTGATATGTGTGCACCCAGGAATTTCGTACTCTTAATCCTCTCCACACTCTCACCAGTGATCCTGAGCACTGGGTGGTTTGTTTTCCTTTTCTTGAAGTTAGTGATAATCTCTTTGGTCTTGCTTACATTCAAGTCAAGGTTGTTCCCCTTGCACCATCTGATCAGAGATGTCACCTCCTCTCTGTGCACCCTTTCATCCTCCTTTGTCATGAGCCCCATGACTGTGGTGTCATCAGCAAACTTGATGATATGGTTGGACTTGTACTTAGCATAGCAGTTGTGGGTCAGGATGGTGAATAACAGTGGGCTGAGAACACATCCCTGTGGAACCCCGGTGTTAATTGTGATGCAATTTGATGTGTTCTTACCTGTGATGTCATCACCACAGCACCACCACTGCCCTCCTCTCCTTCACTCATATCATTGCAAAGGCTCTAGACAACAATAAACTCATTTCCTGTCTCTTCCTAGATCTCTCCAAAGCCTTAGATACTGTCTCTCATCTTCTACTACTATCCAAACTCGCAAATCTCCACCTATCCCCCTCCGCACTCGCCTGGTTTAATAGTTACCTATCTGGCAGGGAACAATATGTCAAATGGCTCTCATCCTCCTCACCTTTCCTTCCCATCTCCACTGGTGTTCCCCAAGGGTCCATCTTGGGACCCCTTTTGTTTAACATTGTCACCAATGATCTTTACACCTCATGCAAAGAATCCTCCCTTATTCAGTATGCTGACAACTCCACACTTATATCCATCTCAAATAACATTCCTGAACTACACTCCCTGACCCAACAGGCCCTACTATCCACTGAACAATGGCTCTCTCACAACCTATTGATCCTAAATCCCAAAAAGACCAAACTCCTACTTTTCCTTCCCCGTTCTCTTTCTCATCACAAAACCTTTTTTATTACATCTTCTAACAATACAAATATCCAACCTGACACCCACACAAAACTCTTAGGGGTCATTATCGATGACAAACTCAAGTTCAACCTACACATACTCCAATGTATAAAAAAACAAACCAGAAACTAGGTCTGCTATATCGGAACAAAGAATTCCTAAACCCAGAATCTAGACTTACCCTGGGCCAGGCACTCCTCCTGCCCTCCCTCTTATATGCTGCCCCAGTTCTTACCAATATCCTGGCCTCCACTCTAAACAAACTGCAACAGACTTACCATAAAATAGCCAGATTCATTACTAACTCCCCATACAACTCACACCACTGCATTTCTTTAAACTCTCTTCAATAGCTTGAACTTCCCCAGTTTCTGCTATCTTATCAAATTCATATGCTATACTCTATTCTTTTTAAACCCTCCTTCTGTCCATCTATCTTCCTTATTCTCCATCTACATCCCATCCCGGACCCTCCGTACTTCTAACCAACAATTACTTGATATCTACCACCCAAAAATATCAGTAGGCAAACTACTCTACAAACACTCCCTTGCCCATGATTGGAACAAACTTCCCCTTGACTTAAGTTCAATCTCCCACACCTCACACTTTAAAAATGAACTAAAAGCTTATTTTCTCAATTCCAGAACCTGTCCTTGCCATGACCCTACCTAGTCTTCCTTCCCTTTATGTACCCTCAAAAGGATCATACTTAGTACCTCATTACACCTCTCTCTCCAGTGTCTACTATGCATTTGCACAATTTTATACAAACAAAAAATGTTAATTGTTGACCTGTTGAACTATATCAATGTAAAATTGTTACTTAGCTTCTTTTTAATGCAACTTTAACTTTATGCATGTATCCCAACATATGTGAATCGTTTTGCTATAACTGCTATTATATCAATATTGTTTAAAATTGTACTTGTTTTAAAATGTATTACTGGAGCTTTTCTCCTCGGGTCTCCACTGAAAATGGGCCACAAGCCCAGTTGGACAAACCCGGTTAACAAATGTCAATAAATAAAATAAATAAATAACACACTCTCTGTCATCTCTCAATCAGGAAGTCCAGGATCCAGTTACAGAGATGTTTACTGATTCCTAAATGTGTTAATTTTTCTATCGGTTGCATTGGTACCACAGTATTAAATGCAGAGCTGAAGTCTATGAACAGCATCCTCACATAGTTGTATTTGCCCTCTAAATGCTCAAAGGAGACATGTAGTGCTACTGATATGGCATCTGTAGTGGATCAGTTACTTCTATATGTAAGCTGTAGGTGGTCAAAATCAGGAGGTAGGCATGATGAAAGATGTATTTTGATTAGCCACTCAAAACATTTCATAACATTGGAAGTCAGAGCAACTGGTCTGTAGTTGTTAGGGCTGGAGGGAGTGGTTTTCTTAGGTAGTGGGATGATGTTAGTTTCCTTATAGCATGAGGGTACTTTTGCCATAACAAGAGAGGTGTTAAATATTTCCTTGAGTATTGTGCATAGTTGATCAGTACAGCCTTTTAAAACCTTGCCCAATACATTGTCTGGGCCAGCAGCCTTCCTGGGGTTCACTCTCCTAAGCGGTCGTTTTTACCTCCTCTGTGCTGAGGCTGAGTATTGCATCCTTCTCAAAAGTGGGTAGCTTTAGTGCCAACCTGTTTCTTTCCTCAAATTTAACAAAGAAGATGTTCAAACTGTCCAGAAATTCAGTGCTGTCCTCACACTGTGCTGACCTGTTTTTGTAGTCGGTGATCTCCTGTATGCCTTGCCATAATCTCTTTGCATCCTTCATGTCTTCAAACAAAGTGGCTTTGTACCTTTCTGTCATACTTTGTGGTTTCTTTTGATCCTGTTTGGATTGGTTTACCTTTCTGCCATACTTCTCCTTAGCCTCTTTTTACCCCTGCTCAGATTACCTCTTGTTACACTTAGAGCTGCTTTTTCCTTAGCCTTGTAAGCTGTGTTTCTCTCCTTCAGAAGCTCATATACCTTAGGGATGAGCCATGGCATCTGGTTAGCCCTAATAGTAATACTCTTGGTATTTGTTACCCCATCAACACAGTTTGAAATGTATGCCATCAGTGTATTCATCAGTGTTCAGATGCTGATTCACTATGGCTGACTCCTTGAACATATCCCAGTTGGTTCTTTCAAAGCAGTCTTGGAGGGCCTCCATAGCCCCCTTGGGCCGTGCCCTGATTTGTTTCTTTGTGGGTTTCTCTCTAACAAGTGCAGATTTGTAAGTTGGTGATAGCAAGTTGGTATAAGGGTCAGAGTTTCCCATTTGTGGAAGTTGCACTGCCTTATAAGCTTTTTTAAGTTTATGTACACCTTGTCCAGGATATTATCACCCCTTGTAGGAATGTCCACATATTGATGGTACTGTGGGAGTATGTCTTTCAGATATGCTTTATTAAAGTCACCAGCTGACATTGTATACAAAGTCAGGATATTTGCTCTGCAGCTCACCCATGTGATTGCATAATTTATTTTGAACCTCAGTGGTATTAGCACTAGGTGGGATATACACCACTGTTACACTGACCCTACTCAGCTCCCTGGGCAAGTAAAATTGTCTACATTTAATGGACAGGAACTAGTTCTCACAGCAGTGTGATAGCATGATTTCACAGTTGCTGCACCATCTTTTCTTCACTTTGGCTCACCTGCTCAGAGGCTTATGTTGAGCCAAACCAGAATCACACTACTAATCAGTAAGAATTTGTTGGTTCCATGTTCTAAAAACAGCAAAACAGTAAAAGCCCAACGTCTAAAAAAGCATTTGTCCCAAAAGATCTACTATGACAAAACCAGCAATCCTCTGGATCAATTGAAAGAATTAGAGATAGTGAAGATACAGGCAACAAAAGTATTTGATCAGATTGGACTTGTGAAACATTTGTGTGAAAAACCAAGATCATACATTGTGGAATCACAAGAGATGCAATTTAGGCAGAATCAGAAACATTTACTATCAATGTCCAAGCCAGTGTTACAGCATCTTGTCTGTAATGGAGACTCTACTTCTCAGAGTGATCTGTCCAATGTTCCTGTTCCAGAGAACATTTCGTTGTCTGTTCCTGTTCCTGAAAGTATCCCTGAAAATCCTGAAGCAGAAGATTCCCCAGTGACTGCCCCTGTTGCTAAACCCAGTTCTAATTATTACATTACGAGGTCAGGTCATATCACAAGACCTAATCCTAGATACACAGCAATCTGGACATGATTGTTATGGTCTGTTAATGTCTGTATAATTTTCATGCCTATTCAACTGTCATTTTCATTACAAGGCAGATTAGTCAAAGAGGGAGGATGTAGATCAGAGTTTGTGATGTACCTTTAAGAACCATCCCAGTCAGTGGGCAAGAGCATGTAAGTACTGAGCATGTGCAAGCAAGACTGCCATTTTGAGTGTGCAGCCAGAGTGAAAGCATGCATGTGTGTGGCAGTCAGTCACTTAGTTAAAGTTTAATTTTTAAGTTTTTAAGTTTAATGTTCCAGTCATCCATCCTGATGTATTTGTGTGTAATAAACTACTTAGATGAACATCTAACCCTCATCGTCTTATTTAGATGCACAAGACGAAAGACAGCAGCCTGGGATGTTAGCAGGTCCAATAGATGCTGTGTTTTTCTCCTTAGAAAGGCCATTTTCAACCTGCTCTTTAGTGATACGAGGTCTGGGACAGGTTGTAGTGATGTCTTGGGATGCATGTGGTGGGGACAGGGGAATGAAGTTGTCACAGAACCTGTTGTCCAATAGGTTAGTTATGTCTACAGGCGTATTATCTGTGGTATAATTAACTAGGAGTTTGGCAACAATCTAGGCCTTTCATTTTAAGTTATACATGTAACTACGCAATGCCTTGTGGTTGTCCTTTTGTGGAGGAGGCTAATATTGCCCCATACTTTGTTTTGCAGGACTTCACAACAACACGTATTTGCTTATTTAAGCTAAGTAGGGAGTGCTTCCATTTTAGGGGGGCTCCTTCCTCCTACTGTTGGACAGCAATGTCCACCTCTTATTGTAAAGCCTGCTAATGGCAGTTGTCCACCAAACAGGTTTGCGGTGCCATGAGGAGCTTGTTTTGCTCCTATCAGGTACAGCCGAGTCAATGCAGTTGTATAAAGCATTGGTGTAGAGCTTGGCATAGTATCAGGAATGATACTTACTTTGAATGAGACCAGTTTGTGGTCAGATCTCATCAGGGAGAACCTCTCAGTGGGGGTTCTACAGTGGGCACCCATATTGGTAAGCACTCAATCCAGTACATTGACTGCCCTTGTGGGAATGTCAACCCGCTGGTCCAGGACATTGTAGTTAAGGAAGTTGACTAACCTTTGGGCAAGTGAGTTTGAGCATGAGTAATCTACCCAGTTGGTGAGTAGTTAAAGTCACTAAAAACCATATTGTTTTGATGTATCTTGATAGAGCCAAGAAGATCCAAATAAGCACAGTGGGGTATGATTCGTGGAGTTGCTCCTGTGGCTGGCAATGGCTTGATTAGGTGACTTAGAAGCAGCCAATAGCACTTGTAGTTTCTTCAGGGGAATCATACTCTCTAACAAATCTGGATGTGTATCTATCCTTAATGAATGTGTATACACCACCTCCATTACTTTGCATGCTTTAAGTTTGAGATCTGAACGTGTAGAAGGAGGTGTAGTCTGGCATGACTGTGGTGCTCTCCACAGCCTTGAACTAGGTGTCTGTGACTGCACAAATGTCTGCATCTTCCAAGGTGGGGACAGCTTCCAGTGAGTGGAGTTTCATGTTGACATTCCTAGCGTATAGCAGCATAACCGTTACGTTGTTTGTAGATGGCGTGTTCTCATTTTAATTTTTTTCCTTGAGACACCACCTAAAAGGTACACTATGGGGGGGGGTAACAGCACTGGCCAGTAGCCAAAATCCCAAGGGTGACAAATGAAGACTATCTCTGGCAAAGCATCAAGGTCTGTTGAGCAAGTTATCCCAGGCAGACAAATAGTGCAGCCCTCTTACAATGACACAACATGCTAAGTCAATCATTTCCATTTGTATTGAGCCATCATCCTAGGTGATGGTAAAATGCAGCTGAAAGCCAAGGGCATACCTGCCTGAGACACGTAGTCCATAAGCTCAGTCCTGTCTCTGCATACAGTCCAGAGAGGTATATCTCAAGTCGTACACACCAACAAGAAATATGATGTAGTCATAACAGTACCTGATGTTGACAGACTTGAATGCATGTGTGATATGGCACAGCCTGGCACCTCACAGACAGTTGACAATGACCTTTCTCTTATGTAGTCTGGTAAGAGAGACATCAATGTGTCCATGATGTAATCACCTATGAGTAATATATTTGATTTAGTGTTTTGCCTTAGGTGTCTGACCAGTGAGAGAGTGGTGCATGAGCTATTATGTGTACTGTATTCTGCAGAGGTATGATTGTGTGTAACGAGCTTGCATTTGGGTTTCTGAGGTGTCTAGCATTTAGGTATGTGCCTGCTAAGGACCTCTGCACATGTAGGTATGTGTGATGTGGGTTTGGGTGGACTAGCAGGTGAGGTGTGCATGTTGGTAATCTGCTCAATGTCATGCATACTGACTGGTGTGTGAGAGAGCAAGGATTCAAGGATTTTAATATAGTCACATCTCTGACACATTGTGTTTGTGTAGAGTAGGAGTAGAGGGTTGGGTATGCTTTCCACATTTCATCAGCAGTCAGTGATAATGCCATTAGCAATAGAGTCTAACTTGTTTATACATCATAACAGGCCATGGTTAGGCAGTGTCCTAACAGATGCTTAAATGTAACATGTTATCACCTTTATGTTGTTATGCTAAGGTAAAACACTACCTGACAGTGTGGGATAACAAGGTAGATTGAGTACGATGCTTTGCCAGGCATGTGGCACTTGCATGAGCTATAATCCTGTTATTAGGCAGGGTCACAATTGCATACCTACAACTGTGACAATGTACAACTCCAGCAAAGTTAGGGCAATGCTGCTACACCCTTGTGGTCGCCAGCTTCAAACACACTGTCTGTAGGCACTCTTTGCATTGAAGATATGGATGTCAGTACATACACAGAAAACTTGTTCAACTTTGCAATCATTACTTTGGCCTTGCAAGTCTACAATGCCTGTCAACCAACCAGACTGCAAATGGATGTTGTGTGAAATGATGTGGGAATACAGAATTGTGTTCTGGTAACATAAATGTACAGTATGACATACCTAGGACATGTTGGAGGGAGAAACACATTGGCCAAAGGTGGACACTCCTCTGCAGTAGACCTCACATACATGTCATGCAGATGTCCATCATTATATTATTGAAGGACAGGTTACATGAATTGCTGTAAAACTGTCAGCTAACATGTATCACTGCCACTGTGGACCTTGCTAGAGCAACCTTGGACATCTATGTCACCTGACATTGAACATTATATTGTGATGCAGCAGCTGTGCTCCTAATCACCCTAGTCAAATCCTACGATCCTCGGAACATAAGGCACAGTACATGCAAAAGTCAAATGATTGCTCTGGTTGCTAATCAAGGCATCTACCTGAAAAAAGGTATGTCAAGCCTACAGAGCCTTGGATCATGTGGGACAAGTGTGTGGATCAACAAACAGGCTGTGGCCTGCTTTTCGTCTTGAGCTTGGTACTAAAGGTTTGAGTCTGGTGAGAGAAAGAAAAAATAGTAGTTTTGTATCCCAGCAGAGTGTGGCTGTGGTGAGACCCACAGTAGTAGGAGCAAGGCACCAGCATTTCTGGGGACTCCCCTTTTTTCAGAATTCTTCACAAAGTAATTGTTTGTTTTCAGTACGCACTGCTTGATTAGTGTCTAACTGCAGAATAATTGTGTATATACTCCATCCTTACCTTTACAAGGTGTACGTATTAGTTTCCTCTCCAGTGTTGCCTGTGCTCTGTACAGACTCAGACACCTTGGGTGACAATTTTCTTGGAAACCATAATGGAATTAACTGCAATACCAAGTTGTATCTCTGGACAACCAGCATGCAGTGACAAGCACTGTCCACAGAAGTCTCAGTAGTCTGATATTTAAAGCCATGAAAAGAATTATCTTGGAAGTGATCAATAAAGATGTGGTACACCTACAGACACTGGACCAAACCTATCTTGGTTTGGTCAAGGGTAGATCATACCTACCCTACCTGGTGGACCTCACTGAGTGGTAAACAAAGCAATGGATGAGAGGGAAATGATTCACTCCACCTGCCATGGCCCGACAAGGCATTTGACACTATCGGGTCATCAGGCATTGTTGACAAACTCTAGAGGTTAGTTACAAACTAGTATGTCAGCCGGTGGATAGCCAAGTGGCTGACAGACATTATCCAGGGTGATAGCATTGGGGAGTTCACCACTACAATGAGGCCAGTCACCAGTGGACTACCTCACAAATCATTCCTGGGATGCTCCTTCTAGACATTTACTTCTCTGCAGTCACTGCCACTGTCAGCGGCCTCCGACTAACTAAATTTGCAGATGATTGCAAATTAGGAGCTGTCATTGAATCCCACACTGACTCAACAGTTATCCAAGATGGACTGACACAGACATTCAGTTGTTGTTAGAGCCATGCACCAACACTAAATGCCAAGGAATGCACAATAGTATCCTTTGGGAAGTCATCTACTCTTGGTAATTATTGTATTGACTGCACACCTCTGACAGCTGACCCAGTAGTCAGGGATTTATGGACACATAGATAGTGATCTAGCCTTTGACTGTTATAGGTTGGTACTATTCGGGGATTCATTCTATGTTGCACAACCTATAAACAAAGGTATGGCATGTAAATCCACGAAAGTCATTGTTCCACTGTAGTCAGCATTCATCATACCCATGATTGAGTGTAATATCACCTTTGGTATGTAATTAACCAAGCATATCCGACAACTATAACATCCACAGAGGTTCCACAGTAAACCAATACACAGTGTAAGTAACATGCCCTATGCAGATGATGCCAAGGCTGTAACTGTGTATTCTGCCTCTTACATGCTTTGGAGGGGAGGTGTATGCCTGCCATACAGGGAGGTGTCAGAACCCACTGTGTACTTGCATATCTAAGAAAGGACTAGCATGAGAATTACCTGTTCTACACACCTACACCTTGACTGGTATAAATAGGACCTGCTGGAGAGGCAGGTATGTAACCCAGAGACTACACCCTATATGTAACAGGCTCCCCATCCATGTGAAGCAGAGTTCTGCCATAATGCAAATCACATGCAAGTTACATAGTAGGGTGAGGAACACGACAATCATATCTGATTTAGGACAAATGTCTCTAATGGACACAGGGGAACTGTAGATGGCTCATTTCCCATGCCCCAGCTTGTAGATATCTCAGCTCCCAAAACCCTGCTTACACTTATCAATGGTATCAGACCTTGTCAGAGTTTAGGGATGCATGGCTAGGCTGAAAAAGCCCTCATTTTTGTTAGCCTAGTATACACATACAAACCTATGGAGCCATGCACGTATACTGTTTTACCTTTCTGAGGACATTTTTCTTCTGTGCTGACATTCCAGCCTGTGTTTTGACGTTAATGGGTTTATTGCAGATGTGTACCTATAGGTGTGTCCTACACAATCCTGAAAGTGAAATGTAAACAGTTCTATGAAACACCTTTCATTGTGTGACTTCACAGCCATTACAACAGCATCCAATGTAATGTACACAAAATAATGTGGTTTACTCATTACAAATGGCAGCGTACAATATCTGTAACTGACCAGTACAAGTAGCATGTCAAAGACAACAATGAATGAAATAAATACATATTAATTTAGATAGTCACCTTGTGCATCAGACACATGGCTTCATTTCCCTGCATCAGCGAGAAGGATGGCAGAGATGTGGCACAGGTATCATCACTTGCACAGGGTGTAGTGTGGGGATCAGAAGGCGTAGGCTGATGCAATAGGTTGGCAAGCATGTGTGTGAGTCAGGAAGGGATGCAGGCAAGATAGGCCATGTCAATGTGGCATATATGTTTGTAGATGACCTGAATGTGACAGTGGTGTGTGAGTGCCTGTGTGAACACAGCCAAGCTCAGTGCTAGCCCTACATGTCTGTAGGTTGGACTGCTTTGAGCTGTGCATGGTAGAGCTGACAGTTCATCGTCTTTGCCCCCGAACATGAGAACTGGCTCTGCCAGAAGTTGCATTGGCACCTCCATGCCCGAGTTCAGATGCTGCTCTATTACCTGAGGGTAATTGCTATCTGCTGGGACTGTGTCCTCCACGGGAATGCCCAGGACCATGAGCCCATTGCCTGCCACCTCTTGGTGTGGACAGCACACTCCCTCCTGGAGCAGTGGATATACTGCCACTATGGCAGCATGATTGTGCATGGCCAAGTAGACTCTCAGGAGAAGTAGTTGCTGACCTGTGTCCACGAGTGTAATGCTCATCCATCACAGACAATGTGCATTCCAAGACAGATGGTGTGTGATCTGTTTCAGACTAATGTCTTTCCACTGCATCAGTCAACAGATCCAGGGTATCAGCAATGCGGTGGAGGCAGTCATGGATGTCAGAATGTGCTGCATCCATAACCCTGACCATTCATCTGGAGTTCCTTTCTGAACATGCCTGTGTCTCAATTATGGCCCTAAACATGCACCGAGTGACACATGATGAGACTCCTGCAACAGGTAATGGAGGGACAGCAGGCTCCCTATGAGCACCCCTATCAATCTGCCCGTATGGAACCTTGCCAACTGTTTGGCTATGGCCAGTGTCAACAGTCACTGCAGTCACACCAGCCACACTTTCCTGTTCAATGTCCTCACCCTCCAGCTGTCCAGTATCTGTGGCCTCAGGGGACTGGGTATGTGTAGGCATACTGGTTGTGTAAGGTGATAATGAGGGTAGATGAGGGATGTAAACCTCTGTGACAGATTCAGCCCCTGAAACCCTCAGCTGTACCTTACTTTGGCCACCATCATCATCAGAGACTGAAGAGACACTGACATCAGGTTGTGAAGGAGACAAAGACCAACCTCCCAGATCACCTGTAATACAAAGGGAAAAGCATCACATAAATACCTGCACTACTGTGCTCTGCAGTCCTATGTTGCAATATATGTTAAGCTGTATACAGTGCTGTCACTATTACAGACATGTACAACCCACAGTCTAATATAGCAGGACATGAAGACGTTATTTTGTAACCCAGATCTGTAAGTATTTGAATATAACAGATCTTTAAACTAGAATCTCACGAGCAAGACATAAATGATGTACACTGTTGACATTCTGCAGAACTCTGCACCGCTTACAGGTATGGGCATCTGAAAAGTCCTAACAATACTGTGAAATCAATCACTGTGGTCACACCTATAAGGCACAGGTATGATCCTAAAATTTGTACAGTCACAACATATTTGCATATTTGTCAGTCATGCAGGCAGTACATCAATCCAGCCAGCAGGCCTGGGATGACACTTTAGCTAATACCTTGAAGTAAATCTACATCTCTGACAAAATGTTTTGTGCTTACCAGCAGTAGGAGCACAGCCTTTTCCTATTCCTGATGGTCCTGAAAAGCATTTGAGGGAGAAGTAAGTAAACAGCACCATATGTTACAGTATAACATTGGTACTATGTCCAAATATCTCCCATTTACAAGCAGCTGCTATGTTAACAGCTTTGTGGGTCACAATCTCTGCATGATCTTAAAACTGCAGCTAACCTCCTTCCCCCCACCCCATGTAATACCTGACACCCATGTAAAATTATGCAAACCCTGACATGCTAAATGCTACAGTATTTCAATGCTGATCCAACTAAGCATACGTGGACGCTCCTCTTGAGTGGAAATGGTGGCGCCCATATCCATGACATATTGTGTGATGGATGCCTGGGAGCTGTCCTGTGTTGTAAGGTTCACCAGGAATTCTTCAGTGGCTGAGAGAGGTTGTTCTGCTGCAGGCCCATCACCAGTGACCTGAAGATCCCTGGCCACATGCTTCTTTTGTCTTCTTTTTACAAGAAACATCAAGAAAAGCCATTAAAGAGGAAGGAAACATGGTTAGACTAAGTTACAGTGCCAAAAATCTGTAAAGAATTGGATCTGCATTCTCGTTGTGCTGTGGGTTTGATCGAGGGTTACCATATTTAGTTATATGAAAAAGAGGACGAAAAAATACCAGCACATATCTCTTCGTCCTCTTAGGGTTGCCAGATTCTGGGTGAAGACCAAAAGAAAAAAAAAAAAAAAAGACAAGTAGCTCCATGTTTGGCGATCTTTGACTTTGATTGGCCCGTATGCCGGTATATGAGCCGATCAAAAACTCACACAGCAGTCCCTCTTCTGTTCAATGCAGAACATCAAGCAGTTCTGCATTGAGCAGAGCTCTGTTTTTTTGATTGGCTCATATACCATTATACAATCAAAAATTCGCACAGCGGACCCTCTTCTGTTCAATGCGGAACATCAAACAGTTCTGCATTGAACATAGCTCTGTTTATTGATTGGCTGGTGTACTGGTATACAAGCCAATCAAAAAAAACAAAGCAGAGAAAAGACTCGGAAATAGGGATGTCTGTTTTTTGAAAATTCTGCAATTTGTCTGGGTTTTAAAACCCGGAGAAATCGCAGAATTTTCAAAAAACGCCCAGACAGGAGCCCAAAAAAGAGGACGTGTCCAGGGAAACCTGGACATATGATAACCCCAGTTTGATCAGCTTCTTACAGTGAGGCCTGTAAGCTCAAACATACTACAAGAACTACTACAGCTAAAGATTTTGCTGGAACATGGAGATGAATGCAAACTTTGAGCAGATCGCATGTTCATGGCAAATGGTAGTCACAAAAAAAGGAAAAGATGCACCAGATTGAGGAAAAGAGGCACCAGAGCAGGAATTTCAGTCATATTAAAGGTAAACCCTCACAGGCCTGCACTGCCCTCCATATAACTAGCCAACGTATGCTCACTTGAAAATAAGATGGATCACTTAAGACTGGAACTCACCACAAAACAAGGTGAGAAACAGCAATTTATTTGTGTTTACTGAAACATGGTTAAACCAAAATATCAGTGATAGCACAGTAAATGTAGAGGGCATGACTTTATTCAGAGCAGACAGAATTCAGTCACTATGTGGCAAGTCCAGAGGAGGGGGAGTCTGTATATATGTTAATAACAACTGGTGCAGCAACTGTGTAGTGACCACTACCTTCTACTCAGAAAACATTGAAATTCTGTCACTAAAATGCAGGCCCTTCTACCTGCCAAGGGAGTTCAATGGTCTATGCATCACAACAGGCTACATCCCATCTGATGCAAATATCAGTGACACTCTGTCCACCTTATATCAGTCTATAAGTGACCTACGAAACAGAAATCCAGAGCATGCAATAGTAATTGCCAGAGACTTCAATCAGGCTAACCTAAAGACTGTATAACTCCACTACCACCAACATGTAAACTTTGCTACAAAAGGGGTAAATATACTGGATAACGTCTACACTATCATGAAAGGTGCATATAAAGCAAAACTTTATCCACATCTAGGGAGCTCTGACCACCTAGCCATCATGCTGGTTCCAGCTTATAAATCCATACTGAAAACCAGTACACCAGCTAGAAAACAAATAAGGATCTGGCCTGAGGGAGCAATCTCAGCCCTACAAGACTGCTTCGACTGTACAGACTGGTCAGTGTTTAGAGAGGCTGCTGTGACAAACAACCATATTGACTTGGACACATACACTGAGTCGGTCACAGCTTACATTTCTAAGTGTGTAGAGGATGCAACAAACACTAAACTCATCACCATATGGGCAAATCAAAAACCTTGGCTAACTAGTGAGGTGTGTGAGCTCTTGAAAGTAAGAAATGCAGCTTTCAAATGCCAAGATATGGAAGCTTTAAGTGTGGCCAGAGCCAAACTGAGCAAAGGTATCAGAGGTGAAAAGATCCTATGGCAGAAAAATCCAAAGCCACTTCAGGGACCAAAAGGATACCAGGCAACTAGGGAAAGGAATTCAAACCATCACCAACTACAAGCCTACATCAATTTTGTGGGATGACAGCACTGAGTTTCTAAATCAGCTAAACAAATTCTTCAGTAGGTTTGATACTTACAACAAAACGACAGCATGCAGAATCCCTGAAGGCAAGGATGCAGCGGTGATGATCTTCAATACAATCGATGTCACCAGAACCCTAAAACGTGTCACCCTGAGGAAAGCAGCTGGCCCTGACAGCATCATGTGCAGGGTACTAAGGGAATGTGCGACAGAACTGGCTCCAGTACTCACTGACATCTTCAATACCTCAATCCATCTAGCCAGTGTTCCAAAATGCTTCAAGGAGATGGCTATCATTCTTCTACCCAAGGAACCACAGCCAACAACTCTGAATGACTGCAAAAAAGAAAAGAGCAACCAGCAGAAGTCACAAAACACTGACAAAAGAAAAAGCTGACTAGGCAGAGAGATATACGAGCAAGTAAAATTAACAAAATAAAATACGTAAAAACTATAAAAACACAAAAATACATGTATTTTTATAGTTTTTACGTATTTTATTTTATTAAATTTACTTACTCATATATCTCTCTGCCTAGCCAGCTTTTTTTTTCAACTCTGAATGACTACCGGCCAGTTGCTTTAATCTTGATGATAATGAAGTGCCTGGAGTGATTGTGGTCAAAGATCATATAGCCTCGATCTTACTTGTGATGTTGGATACATTGAAATTATCATACAGGACAAACCAAAGTACAGGGGATGCCATCTCACTAGCTCTCCATGAAACACTGACCCACGTAGAAGGCAAAAACTTCTATGCAAGACTGTTATTCATCAATTTCAGTTCTGCATTCAGCACTGTCATCCCTCAGAATCCGATATCAAAGTTACTTCAGCTGGGCATAGACTCTCATTTTTGTAATTGGATTCTGAGTTTCCTTACTGAAAGGCCTCAAAAGGTTCGTGTTGGAGACATCAGCTCTGGAAGTATCATCCTGAACACAGGAGAGCTGCAGGGGTGTGTCTTAAGTCCTCTCCTTTTCACTCTGAAGACACATGACTGCATGGCCACACATGAGACTAATAGGATCATCAAATTTGTGGTCAACACCACTGTTATAGGCCTGGTAAAAGACAGAGGAGGAGGCCTACAGGAATGAGAATGATCAACTACTGGTCTGGGGTGACAACAACAATCTAGCACTGAATGTCAGCAAGACAAAGGAGTTGATTGTTGATTTCAAAAGATCTCAAGTACCACACAAACCTCTAATGATGAAAAGGATGACAGTGGAAACAGTCAAGAGTGCAAAGTTCTTGGGTGTTCATATCATGGAGAACTTATCCTGGTCAGTCCATGTATCCAGCTCAGTCAAAAAAGCTCAGCAATGCTTGCACTTTCTAAGGAAACTTAGGAAGGCAAAATTACCAAGCGCCATACTTCAGACCATTTATAGGGGCACCACTGATAGTCTCCTGACCAACAACATTACAGTCTGGTATGGGAGCTGTAACAATCAGGATCAGAAGGCTCTCAAGGGAGTGGTAAGTTTGGCAGAAAGAATCATTGGCACCTCTCTTACACCTCTGGGCAATCTACACAAATGCTGGTGTACTGACAGGGCCAAAAAGATTTCCAGCAATCCAAAGCATCCTGTCAATGGTCTGTACACTCCCCTCTCCTCAGGCAGGAGATACAGAAGCCTGCATTGTAAGACCGCCAGACTAAATAAAATTGTTTTTCTGCTCTCCATTAGACTGTTGAACTCTTGGGAAAAACAAACCATGACTTTTGTTACATAACTAGCCTATCAACTGGCTTATTTTATGGATGTGCAATAACCAAGTGTAATACTAAGGTAGCTCACCTACACACCGAAGGACTGTAAAGTGCAACATACAAACTGTGCAATAATTCAGTCTAGTCATAGATATGGTGCTATTGTTTCAATTTTACTTTAACAATATCACCTTCATATTGTTCCTTGTCTTCCTTGTCTCCTGTTCTGGAATGGGTGTGGGTCACTGCTGTCCTACTTTATAGGTTCATAGGTGTGTACTAGGCTAATGGCCCTAGGGCCTTTACAAGCCTAGGCATAGGATTACCCTGACATTGTGCCACTCAACCTTAGTTCCCAGTGCCACTGTTGAGTAGAGCCACTGGAGTTATCCCCAGGGTGAATTTTCTGTTTCCCATCCACTCATCAAGATTTCTCTTGAAGAGGGTCAACAAGGTGCTCTGCTAGACATGTATGGGAAGTCTATGCCATAGCATGGGCAGTCTCTGGGTTATGAACCTGTCCATCCAATATGTTTTGCTGATTGTGGTAATGAGGTTGAGGTCTCTGGAGCATGTGGTGCAGAGGGATTGGGATTTCTTTAGATGTAGCATTTCTAATAGAGCTGGGTCAGCAATGGTTTTGTGAGTCAAGCAGAGATTGCCTCTAAGTAGGCGATATGAGACAGAGAATAGTTGGAGTTTTTTGAGTCTGTCCATATAGGACAAGCGCTTAAGACCTAGGATTTTCTTTGTGAGGTACTTTTGTGGCCTGTCCAGTTGTTGCAACTGTCTAGTGAGGTACATGCCAAATGGGGCATTGTACTCAATGATTGGCCTAATGAGGGAAGAGTAGAGAGAGACAATGATGACTTTCTTCCTGGATGCAAAACCCTTAGTAATGAGATGTACCACATAGAAGGTGGTAATCAAAAGAGAGGTTGCTTTCAACTTGTGTTCCCGAATCTCTTATAATGCCTTATGTGGTAATTCATGGGGACCAGGTTTTTCCCAAAGGGGATGACAACACATTTTATGGCATTGAGCTTAAGGCCATGGTTCTGACACCAGCTATTGGTCTCAGTGAGGCCATTCTGTAGGATGTCAACATCACTTGGGGATTTAATAATAGCTCCCAACTTGCAATCATCTGTTAACTTTGTCAGCCAGAGTCCCTTCGTGTTGGCCTGGACTTCAGACAAGTGGATACCAAACACGAGAGGACCCAGGATCAAACCCTGTGGGACTCCACTCGTGACTAGTCAGCAGTCTGACTTGGAGTCAGCTACTTCCACACAACCCACCTAGTGATATAGGGGTTGATGTCTAGCTTAGTGAGTTTTTCTATGATTCCTGAGTAATGGTATAAAAGGCCATGGCCAGATCAATGTAGGCTGTATGAACTACCTTGCCTCATCTACAGCTCTGGTGACTGACTCAAAGAAATCAACCAAGTTGAGCAGGCATGATCTACCCTTCATAAAACCAAATTGTGTGGGATCCAGAATTTGGAGATTCCCTATATCCTTGTTTATTAGTTCCATGATGATGTATTCCATAGCTTTGCATATCGGACTCATCAGGCTAATGGGATTATAGTTCGCAGAGTCTGTAACCTCTACTTCTTTGTGGAGAGGGATGACTGTAGCAGTGTCCCATTCGGTAGAGACAAAGCCTGAGGTGAGGCTGTGATTGAACAGGGCACACAGATGAGGGGCCAGTTCACTCTGTAGTTCATGTAGAACACAGCCAGTGATATTGTCTGGTCCCACAGAAGCTGTATTCTTGGCCTTGGACAGTGTTGTTTTAACCTGTGCAGTAGTAATACTGGGTATCTGGCAATCTACTGGTATTGTGATTGGTCCTTTGGGGGAGGGGTAAAGTTGGCACTGAATCTGTTGGACATTTGGCTCAGTATAGGAGGTACCATTGTGCAGCAGCTCAGAGCAAATCTATGTATTGCCATGGAGATTCTTTACATAACTATAGAAAGCCTTGTGGTTGTCTTTACTATCTGCTGTAATTCTGTTTTCATAGCTAGCTTTAGAGGATTTGATGAGGGATCTCAACTTTTTGTTGAGGCTGATAAGGGAGTTTTTCCAGTCTTGGGATCTCATCTTCTTCTGCATTAGTTTCCTCATTCTGTTGTAGAATTTGTTTATGGCAGGGGGCCACCAGATTGACTTCCTTTTTTTGGAGGAGACCATCTTGGTTCTATTGGGTATGGTGAGATCCATGCATTTGTGTACATGTTCGTACAGTACATTGGGGCATGATTCAGTGATCATGCAACTATTCACCATTTGCATGGGTGCCGTGAAGTTAGCCACCTCTGTTTTTTGGAGCCCAAACTTAGCTTTGGAGAAGTTTTTCATGGTGGTTACCTTTGTGTGTGTGTGTGGGGGGGGGGATATGGATTTCCAAGGTGATTAGTTTGTGGTCAGATCTAATCAGGGAGGAGCTGACTACTGGTGTAGAGCAACAGTCACCCATGTTTGTAATGACCAGGTCAAGGATGTTGCTTCCTCTAGTGGGGGTAAGAACGAGCTGGTCCAGGGCATTGGAATTAATGAACTTCAGGAAACGTTGGGCAAGTGAATTGGTACATGAGTAATTTTCCCAGTTAATGGAGGGGTAGTTTAAGTCACCTGGTATAAGAGTGTTAGGTTGGACCCTAATATTCTCCAGGGTGCTTAGGAACGTGGAGTGTAAGTTTTGGGACATGCCTGGGGACCTATAGCAGGCTACGACCTGAATCGCTGTTTTACCCAATGTTAGCTGCACCTGAAGTCTCTCTGATGTGTTATGTTGGGTTACCAGTCTGGAGGTGTGCGCATCCTTTATAAATATGGAAACACCACCACCTATGGAGCTTCGGTCCAAGTTCTAGGGCTGAAAGGTATGGAAAGCGTTATAGCCTGGTAGTGTAGGGGTGCTTTCTGCTGCCTTGAACCAGGTCTCTGTTACAGTACAAATGTCGATGTTCTCCATTTTAAGGATTGCTTCGAGCGAGTGCATTTTGGATTTAGACATTTAGCATTGAGCAGTATGATTGCTACGTATTAAATTTCTACTGTGATATTTTATTAATTTTTTTCTGTCTATATGTGCAACTGTTTCCTGCATTGAGAATGAAGCATTGTAATTGCTTTCAGCTACACTGCTGTGTAGTTTTAAATGACAATAAATTTTTCTTTGACTTTGACTTGACTTTGACACGTTCACTGCCCATCTGTGTGCTGAGTGGATCATGTCTATGGCACGCTGTCGCACCTGCTCATATGTGAGATTCTGGTGACTCACAGCATTTATGTTATGCACTAGTTCATCCTACAAGGCTTGTCGATCTTGCCTATTTGCCCTCCCTCTGGACAGCAGGACTTGCTAGTATTGTCTTAAAGCCTTAATACAATATATGAGGTCATCTTCTGCCTCAGTGAAAGGTAGGTAGCTTCTGGCATGCATGATATCACCTGAAATGCAAAACAAGAGAACACATGTCAGGATCACATACATGGCTGTACAGTACGTAAAGTTTCAGCAATAAAGAAAGGCTATCAGTATACCCCACTTGATTACACATCTGAAATGCAACTGTGTGCCAAACATACAAATGGTGTGGAACCAACTAGGATAGTAGCAATAGTGACCCACTTCTGTTTGTGTCATGACAGATACTCACATATGATCACATACCCAACACAGGGGTCCACTTGTAGTGTGGCCCATAGCAGGAAACCACCTCCCCCATAACATATATATAAAATACAGTACCAAACAAATAGCAGTGTAGTATTACAACTGTTAACAAAAGAAGTATCCAGGAGACCTGTGTACCTAATTAACAGACAGCATTATACCCTTGCTGTACTCTACATCCTCTGTAGATGCAACACAGCTGGAGATCAATGGCATGTACACTTCTTAGAAAGGCTTACTGATGTAATACCCAGCCCCCCTAAGTATATTCAAACATATGCCTCTATTAATAAACCACCTGTGGAAGTCTCAAACACCTTCAATACTTTCATCACTGAGACTATCCAAGCCCTAGCAAGCCAGATACCTCCAAACTGCTCTGTACCCAACTCTCCTTTAGCTTCCAACCGGTTGCTACATCACTTATCCATGCCCTCATCAAAAAATTAAAACCCACTATACTATCAGCTGATCTTCTCCCCGCTGAGTATCTGCAAAAAGCTGCCAATGCCATAGCATACCCCATCTCCATACTAATTAATTGAACCATAACAGAAGCCACCATCCCCTCCATCTGGAAAATATCCCACGTGATACCACTCCACAAAGGCGGCAGCTCCACTGAACTGTCTAATTTCAGACCAATAGCTATACTGTTACCACTGGCTAAAATCATGGAAAAATGTATCCATAGACAACTGCTACACCATCTTATCCAGAACAATCTCTTGGCCAATTCTCAGCATGGATTCAGGCCTTATCACAGTACCAGTTCATCCCTCCAAGCCTTCTCTAATGCTATAAACTATAACCGTAATAATAATAAATTATCCTCAGCCCTCTTCTTGGATCTCTCCAAAGCTTTTGATATGGTTGATCACCAGCTGCTAATCCACACCTTGAAAGCAATTTGCTTAGATAATAAAGCTCTTCAATTGTTAAAGCTTATCTGAGTGGCAGACAACAGGCCGTCCTATGATAGAACAAACTATCTAATCTATCTAATACCCTGGGAGTCCCCCAGGGTTCCATACTAGGACCTCTTCTGTTTTCCATTTTCATTAATGACCTCTACACAGTCATCCCAAATGCTAACTGTATTCAATATACAGATGACTCCACTCTAATCTTCTCTGCTACATCCCAGTCAGATCTGTGGACATCATCCCAGAAAACTTTTAACATAGCTGAAAACTGGCTTTTTGATCATCGTCTGATCTTAAACCCCAATAAAACAAAGTTGATACTTTTCTCACCTACTCACAGGTCCACTGCACTATCCTTTTCCATAAAATCTAACAATGGCATCACAATCGCTCCAGACACCTATACAATACTTCCAGGCGTTATAATAGATAATAATCTTAAATTTGATGTGCGTGTCAACCAGACTATCAAAACCATCAATAAAAAACTTGGGTCACTATACAAGATTAACCCCACTAGCTAGATCTGCCATTGCACACTCTCATCTACTCTTGACTCTTCTCTATGCATCCCCTCTACTCACCAACTTAAGCAAAACTGATCTTAACAAACTCTCTAGCTGCTACAATCACATTGCGAGATTTGCCACTGGGATGCCCTTCAGGACACACCACTGTAACAACCTAAATTATCTTGTGTGGTTAGAACTGCACAGCCTAATTCAGTACAACCATCTTATAGTGGCACATAAAGTACTTAACCAACCTGACAATACACCTGCACTTAAAAACATTATTAACTCCTACAACAATCTCAGACTTCTTTGCTCTTCCAATAGATTGCTAGTTCAAACTGTCAAAACTAATAATTCAGCTGGTGTCTCTCTGTTTGCCAACTCTGCATGTAGAACTTGGAACTCTCTCCCTGCTGACATCACCCTAGAATCCACCCTGAGTCAATTTAAGAAAAGACTCAAATAGTATTTAAAATTAAACTGGCTATGTCCTTGTACCAAGCCTGACTAGCTCTCTCTTTATGATGGAGTCTAATACTTTTATTGCAATTCAGATGTGTCGCAAATCCTAGGTCTTTTACCTTGTGAATTTTTAAACTTTGGAAATTGTATAAATGAGGTTTGGCAACAAACCAGGTTGTCCCGAGACATCTTCAAGTGGGGTTAGATTAAAATATTAGTAGGAGTTAAGTGGGTTGGGGAGGTGAGAGGGTTAAATGGAGGGAGGGATGATTGGGAGGAAATGAGATAAGGGTGGCGAGGGGCTTAAGAGGTTTCGACAAGTGTAGCTTGGTAAGCAATCACATTTTGGCATGAACTTGCAAGACAAGTTTATGTCCAATATGACCTTGGTGGACAGGTAGGCCAGGGATACTGTAGTATGGCAGGAGGGAAGCCTTAGTATGACCCTTAAGGGAAGTTTTGGTGAGTATTCTTTCTCTTTCACTCCAAAAACATTAGAGCCATTTCTGTCTTACTGCCAGCTCTGCTTTGGATTCTGGATGAAAGGTATAGTGTTTGTTAAGTTTAAAAAAAAAGAAACAAAAGAGTACTCAGGAGAAAGAACAGGTGTAAGAGAGAGGTTGGTTCTGGTAATGATGAGGTTTGCGGTCGTTGGACTAATTCCTTACATGGGATGCAGTTGCGTGGAGCAAGGAGCTTTTCGTTTGAAATTTTAAATGGCAATAAATTGTCTTTCTTTCTTTAAGCTAGCCTGATGGAAGACATATGGAAACACATGGGCACTTTTCATGTCCTTTTACTAGTTGCTGACAAAGTTTTCAGTCTGAAGTACAGTGCATTGGTTAGATGTGGTGATTCCTCCGACTGGTTTTCTGCAGAGCAGAACTGGCAGGTTGGTGTGTAGCTAGGTTAAACAAAAAAAATGTGTTTGGTCTTGCTTGCAGAGATTTGTTGGCTACCTGGAGGGTGGAGGCTTGGTGGGGTTCTGTTCTTCTGCTGTTTGGCATGGTCCTTGCCTTCTGGCCCTTTCCCGGCAGGGTGGTGGTTGCTGGGAGTGGGCTTCCATGGCATTCCCGGTTGTGTGGTTCCCTCTGGACCGCAGCTGGTTTTCGCAGGCTGAGACTTGACGTGTTCCTGGCTGCCTCTGCACATGCGTTGGATGATGGTTGAGTGTACGGTTGGTGTGGGAGTTCTGCTTTTGGCTGAGGTTGCAGCTGTTCCAGTTTAAATCTTTTAAGAAATCATTTAAATCAATGAAAGGACAGTTATTTAACCCGGAACTGTAGTTATTTTAATAGGATAGAAACACTTTCAACAAAGGAATCCCAGAAAAAGAGTCTTAACTTACATCATTTAAATCCATCTTAATTGAATCTTCTCATTCTATTGCATAAACATTACAACTTTGAAGCTAATCATTTAAGACCTCTGCTTTGGGTGACTACTGCTCAGCTCTTTTATGTGACTGTCCATTATGGCATCACAGTGCTGGGGATGTTCTGGTGGGGCCGCAGTGTATGCTACAAGAACATATAATTACTGGTGGTTCTAGTGTTGTAACAAAGTGATCACTTGAGGATATGGATGGTACAACCTTTCACAAACAGTGTTAATTTGTTAAATAAAAGTTATTGGTTGTAAAAGCTTGATTGCTA
The DNA here is from genome assembly GCF_019279795.1 of Protopterus annectens. NCBI lineage: Eukaryota > Metazoa > Chordata > Ceratodontiformes > Protopteridae > Protopterus > Protopterus annectens. Next base: position 938,526,189 of record NC_056727.1, read on the forward strand.
TTAATAGCAGTCACCACTTCTTTCAATTCGTCACTTATCTAAACTTTTGCCACTAATATTTAGTTCAGCTATCTACCAGTTTGATCAAAGTGCACTATAATATATTTGAAGGGTGCTTTCCATATGAAGTTAACTTGCTGGTGTAAACAAGAATTATGCTTAATAGTTATACTAACATTGTCAAAAATGAGGGGTGCGGGGACAAAGCAACAGAGATGATGGAATGTTTTCTCTTTTAATAACTAGTTGAGATGGATCAGATTCCTTGTCTTTGAGTAGCATTTGCAAAGTTTTTCATGGCATTATTCTGAGAGTCCCCATTTGATCTGGACATGCAGTTTATTTATTTTTTTTCTTGGCCATTTTTTTTTTCTTGGCCGGAGCTCTCCTTCCAGTGTCGGTGACTTGGGGATTTTTGTCAGGTGGTGGTAGCTGTCAAAAAAAAAAAAAAAAAAAAAAAAATGAAATGATGAATGTGCAGGACTTTGGTGGGTTGCTGATCGGAGATGTTGGAACCGTGAGTGCTTTGTTGGAACCATGAGTGCTTTGTGAGGCTGAAGTTCCGGGGGATGTTTGCAGCGATCCTGGGAGCATGATGGTTTTGTCATGGTTGTTGGGTTACTCTTGCGGCTCAACTGCATGATGGAGCCAGGAGTTCTTTGATGTAGTTTGGTTCCAGGGGAGAGAGAAAAAAAAACAAATGCAGGTTTTTGTTTGTGGGGGTTGGGTTTCGGGGGTTCCAGACCTGTTCTGCTCTCCTTTTTGTGGGCTGTGTGTTCTTTCAGGCAACTATGGAGTTGTAAAGGTGTGCTGAGGAGAGCTAGATTAAAGTTGAAGTCAGTACTATGTTTTGCAGGCATTTATGAATGCAGTGTAGTCATAGTAGGAGCAGCAGGCTTTATTCAAAAGTACTTGGGGACATATTAAGATAGGTTGTGGTACATATAGCTCTGAAGGAATTGGAAAAGGAGTCTTTACAGGGCATTTTGTGGGTGCTGGAAAGAGCACTTCTGGCTAGCATAAAAGGTTAATCACCCGTCAGGTTATTGGAAACCCAAACATTTGAAAACAACCCATTGTGTTGTCTAGCGGTATATGTCTTCCTGAATGTGAACAGATTTAAGAAAAAAAGAAAAGAATAAAACTGTTCGGTTCCTCTGATGCAGCTGGAGAGTGGGGGAGTAGGCGATTTGTTTGTTGGGATCTCGCTTTTGGGCTGGGCAAGGCCCTTTTCTGTGGGGCCATCCTTTGCTCATGCCTTTTAGCTTACTGGCTTCTTTTCTGGTTTCTTCTGGGGTCTGGGGGCATAAATGGATGTAAGGTGGTAGAGCTCTAACACTGACTTTGCTGTCTAGGTCACACTGTTGAGAGGTGAGGTGGCCATTTGGTACTCGATGTCTGGGGTCTGTGAGTGATGGCAGCTTTTATGCATGTTGTGGAGTCACTCACGGTTCTGTGGCGCCATACCTCTCAAATGTCGCTGATTTTCAGGGACGCCCCTAATTTGATTCTTAATCCCTACTAAAATTAGTGGCTTTTGGAGGAAGGGTGGTGAATTACACAATGAATAATAACAATTAGGAGTTATAGACTTCCTTTACTTCAGAAAATGTATATTATTGTATATACTCTGATTCTGTCACTTTCTCAAGTTAATAGCACTGATAAGGTTAAAAGCGTTCTTATTAAATATATATATTTTTGTTTCTTGATTTGTCCCTGATGCTGTTGAATTTATCCCTGATGGGTTGAGAGCGATGGTCCTATCTTTGGTGGGTATCATTAGGGTCATATAAGAGTTCAGTGGTAACAGCTATTATTTAATCATATGAAAGAGTTAAGTACTTTGAATTTGGAGGGTTATGCATTTAATAAGAGCAGTTTCAGTTAGCAGCATGTTGACTTGTTTCGTGAGTTGTAAATACTGTTTGCTCATTCAATTTCTGATGGCTTCTGGTAGGTATCCTGCTTTATTGTACATTTACTATGGCATTGCTTATACATACTATAACTGGCTTCAACTGAGTATTTATTGCATTGGTACTAGTTGGGGACAGATTTCTTGATCTCAAGGGTTGAAAGGTGTGGCACAGGGTTGGATTTTGCCATGGTAAAGATGGCGGTTTGGGTTTGCTGCTGTTAGAGTGGGTTTGTTAGCATTTTGGTTGCTGCCATGGGCACAGGGAAGACATGGAATTGAGTTTTAAGACTTCATTTACATGTGTTTTATGGTGGGGGTATAGCAGGGAATGACGATGCAGACTGATGCTCTGAGGAATACTGTTGTGTTGGATATTCAGATGCTGGAGTGTTGAGCAGGCCACAGAGGGTGGAAATGCAGAGTCGATACCAGTTGGTGGTCCAAAAGAAGTGGTCTTGTCTGTTGATGGATGTCACTGCAAGGAGTATTTTGACTGCTGGGGTAGTGAGGTCACAAGTAGCGAGGCATTTTCTGAGGTTATGGAGCTTTGTGCAGTTTGGAGTACTGTGTGGGACAGGTAAGGAGGAGATGTCAGGGGCAGGTTTGAAGCAGGTGTTTAAGTTTAAGTAAGGGGAGTTTGGAGTGGTCTGGGGGTAGGGGGTTTGGAATCATAACAACTGAGATTGGGTTGGACTTTAGGATCTGAGTGAGTGATTCATTATGCAGGCCCCTTTCACCTATCACTTTAGTTAGAAGAAAGTTTTGAAAGGGGGGAATATGTTAATAATTTAAATTAATTGATGGGACGGTATACCAGTGTGCCTGGAAGCTTTGTGGGGTTGGAGAAGGTGGTGGTTTTTCCATGACAGAGACTGTGGCTGCTATGTTCACACTTCTCATCCTCATCTGGAAACCATTGAAAGTCTGGTATTGTGATGGGGGTTGGATGTCTGGCAATGGTATGGGGCGTTATGTGAGATAAGTCTCTAATTTAATAGGGACGTCATGGTTTAAATTTCTGTTGCCCTGACTGTTTCTCTTTCCATTGTCAAGATAAGGAGTGTTGCCTCTATAATATGGAACAAATGGTTAAATGCATTTCCGAGGATTTACATTTTTTCTTTCTCTTTGCAGATGATGATGCTGTGATGGGTGCAGTGAGGTTGCAGACTGTGGAAGCAGGTTGTTGCCATGGATGTCCTGGTCGCTAGAGGGGTGTGCAATGAGGCACACACAGGAGGAGTTTAAAGGGAGCAACAGAAGTGCATTTCAAAGGTAAGGGAACTGGAGGGAGTGGGAGTTCCAGTTGCTACAGTGGTGCACAAGATGTTACAGGTAATCTGGTTTCATTGAAACTTATTAAGGCACATCAGTGTCATGTGCAGGTCAGGGTAGTGGGGGAGCAAGGGAGGAGGAGGCATGATAGGGCAGGAAAAAATAGGGTTGGGGATTGTTATGGGGAGTCTGGGTTTTTTATAAGTGAGATGGGGTCACAATACTCATAGGACCACAGGAAGTTGTTATCCTTACTTCCATGTGCAGGACCTGTTCCTTTTGTTTCAAGGGGACATGGGGGGGACCTTTGGGGTATCTGTGTATTGTCAGATTGATTAAGCTTGTGTAGGAGCTGCTTTGAAAGAAGGAGCTCAGGGGGAGGATTTAGTTATTTGGCTGGATTGAGAACATGGTAACGCTGTCAATTGGTCAAGGTAGAGTTAGTTGCAAATATACTTGCATTCAGTTGCTAGACTATTTGAAGAAGGGCAATGGGGTGTGCTGTTGACATTAGCAGGACTCTAAGGTATGGGGTAAGGTAAGGTGTGAAGAAAGAAACTGCTGCAAAAAAGAGTAAAATCCCATGATTGGAGGAACTCCCTGGTCAGCCTGAGTAAGAAGCTAAGATCAAAACTGCCAATGGTTTTAAAGACAACCACAAAGTATTCTATAGCTATGTCAATAATCTCAATGGCAACACTCAAATCTGCTCTGAGTTACAGCTCAATGGCAATAAATATACAGAGCCAACTGATATTGCCAACATCCTGGCAGATAGGTTCAGTGCTAACTTTACACCCCTCTCACCCCCTAAAAGGCCCATCTCTATACCGGAAAAATGCAAAGTTCCTGAAATCACGACTGCACAGGTAAAAACCACACTCTCCAAAGCCAAGAGTACAGCATTCATGGGACCTGACAACATCACAGGCTGCGTTCTACACAAACTACAGAACGAACTGACACTCCACCTATGTACCATGTTCAATCATAGCCTCACCTCAGGCTTTGTGCCCACTGAATGGCGCACAATGATGGTTATTCCACTTCACAAAGGGAGGTCCACCACAGACACCGGGAACTACCGCCCCATTAGTCTGACAAGCCTGGTCTGCAAGGCCTTGGAACATATCATCATGGAACTTATAAATAAAGAAATTGGTAATCTCCAAACTCTGGACCCCACCCAGTTCGGGTTTGTAAAAGACAGATCATGCCTCCTAAACCTGATAGACTTCTTTGTAGAAGTCACCAAAGCTGTAGATGAAGGTAAGGTGGTTCACACAGCCTATCTAGATCTCTCCAAGGCTTTCGACACCATCCCCCACTCTGGAATTATAGATAAACTCACTAAACTAGGTATAAATCCCTATGTCACAAGATGGGTTGCCAACTGGCTCACTGACAGAACCCACACTGTGAAAGTAGCAGACTCTAAATCCGACTTTTGACCAGTGACAAGTGGAGTACCACAGGGTTCAGTCCTGGGTCCTCTTCTGCTCAGTATCTACTTCTCTGAAATACAGGCTAACACAGAAGGTCTTTTGCTAATGAAGTTCGCAGATGACTACAAACTAGGAGCCACAATTGAAACTCCTAACAATGTGGATAGCCTACAAAAGGGCCTCACTGAGACAGATGCGTGGTGTCAAAGCCATGGCCTCAAGCTCAATGCCAAAAAGTGCACTGTCATCCCTCATCCCTTTTGGTAAAAACTCAGTACCCATGAACTACCACATAGGCAGTAGTCTGCTTAACACCGAAAGTGTGATAAGAGACCTTGGGACACAGGTGGACAGTAGTCTCTCCTTTGATAATCACATCACCACAGTAGTCAGGAAATCCTTCTATGTGGCACACCTCATCACAAAAGGTTTCCCATCCAGGAAAAAGAGGTCATTGTTCCCCTCTACTCGTCACTCATTAGACCCATTATGGAGTACAACATCCCTTTTGGTATGTACCTCACAAGACATCTAAAACAACTAGAAAGGCCACAGAAATACCTCACAAAGAGGATTACTGGCCTCAAACAGATACCCTACGCAGACTGTCTCAAAGAACTCCAGCTTTACTCCATCGCATATCGCCTACTCAGAGGCGATCTCTGCCTAACATACAAAGCTATGTCAAACTCAGAGGTGTTGGACGTGCTCCACTTAAAGAAATCCCAATCCCTTCATGCTCTAGGGACCTAAACCTTGTCACCACAATAAACAGAACATGTTGGAGGGATAGACTCCTGTCTGAGAGACTTCCCATACTCTGGAACAAACTGCCTATCTATAGCAAACAAAGCTCCTCATTCGCACTCTTCAAGAAAAATCTTGCTGATTGGATGGGAAATAGGAAATTCACCCCAGGGATCACTTCTGTGGCTCTGCTCGACAGGGGCACAGGTAAATAATTTTCTTGGGTGGTGAAAGTCAGGGTACCTTTTTGGCTAGGCTTATATAGGCCCTAGGATCAATAGTCTAGTACCTACCTATGAACCTATAAACCTATAGGATCAGTTGAAAGACAAGCAGTCCTTTAAGCAGGTTTTCTAATGTTACATACCAGGTTAAGGTCTTTAGAGTGAGTAGCCACGGCACCAGATGACGTGGACTTTGGGCTAATAGGAGGTGGATGTCTGACTTTTAGAAGTAGGGTCCAGTTTCATGGGGATATTGTGGCAGCGATATGGGTCACTGTCAGCGTTAGCTGTGGCATATCAGGTTACTGTAGAAGATTACGAGTGTGGCAGGAGCTTGGGGTAGCTTTATTAGTAATGTATATGGTAGGGTTGTTACTAGTTGGGTCACATTATTCCAACAAAGAGGAGAGGGCAGCTACTGCTTCAGTTGTATGGGTGTTGGGATTATGCTAACTGCTAAATCTTGTATAGTGGTTCACATGCTGGAGGGGTTAGGATAGGTTTCATTAGTGTGAAAATTAGGACATTACTATTGTCAAAGTAAGTTAGTTGTAAAGATTGGTGCTTGATAAATGGAGGGTTACTGGACTATAAATTGTGTATTGCTGTTTCATGGATGTTTTGAAGTTAGTAGTTGGGTGGTTTCGGGATTACTAATGTTTTCTTGCTTTTAGGAATAGTGCGTATGACAGTGGGATCACTAGGCAGCTGATTCACTGAGAATAGAAAATCAATTTGGTGATTAAATGGGGTTCTAATGTACTTTAGAAATGATGGGTGCACTGAATGATGTTTGGCTTAACCCTTCCCTTTATGGGAGGTAGTTGATTAAAATTTTCGGTGGAAGGGAGGGGGAACAAACTGGATAAGTTGATTGGCAGAGAAGAGGGACAGGCTTGCCCTCTTCTGTCCCCCCTCTGATGTCTGGATGTTCATTTCAAGGATCTGGGGAAAGGAAAATGAGCAGCTGGAGGAAGCTTGCTGAATAGATAAGCAAGCTGAGGTAAGGATGCTGCTTATTTGGTGGAAGGTAATTCAATGAATGGTGTATGTAGTGAGATGGGACACTGCTTCATAAGTAAAGTAAAGTAAGTGAGCAAAGGTATGAACCCTGCTTGTTGGGCACAGTGAGTAGGTACACTGCCCTGATTAACATTATAAGGATGGTGCTTCATAAGTAAAGTAAGTTGGATGGTAATTCAATAAATGGGATATGAAGTGAGTCTTGGATGCTGCTTCATAAGTAAAGTAAGCGAGCAGAGGTATGGACGCTTCTTACTGGAGCAGGGTGAGCAGGTATGCTACCCTGATTAACATTACAAGGATGTTTATGCTGTGTTTAGAATCAACTATATTAGCAAAACTATGTTATGGAAGTTTAATAAAGGTTGTCAAATGTCATTCGGTGTGATGTGTTCATTGAAGGGGACTGGGACAACTTGCTTATATAAAGAGTCTGTAAACAGTGTTTAACATGAACCATGTAATTTCTTTCTCTTTGTACCTTGGAGCTTTTCTCCCTGGGCCTCTGCTGAAAATGGACATGTATCCAGTCAGACTATCCCGGTCAGCAAATGTAAAATAAATAAATAAATATGCATCATGTTGGAAACAAAATGGTTGCATACCTGATGGAGTATAATACTCCTTTGTTGAAAGATACAGATATATAAGTTTTGTGACAACAAATTTACCATAGAAAGTAATTATCATACAGAATGGTTCCCCTAGCTAGGAGTTTCCCTTTTTAAGACGGTTCCCATTAGCAAGTGATTGCCTCTGAACCAATGTGTGGTTCAGGAATGCTAACTGGAGTGAACACAGCTGATTTGCAGTATAATCAGCCAGTCCCATGCAACTATTCACAAGATATAAGGCCTAAATGTAGAATCAGTTCCTTTTTTCATATGTTGGGGGTGGAAATTACTGAGGTAATACTGCATCAGCACAGAAAGAGTTTGTAGCAGCTACTTTTACATACAAATGTGTGTGCTACATGTTGCAGCTGCTGCTGCTGCAGGCAATAGGCATAGTCAGAAAGGCTACAGAATGTGGAGGACAACAACACTTATGAGTAACAGTGTGACCTGTGGCAGCCTTGGTGTACAGTCAGAGCCTGATTATAATGAATGAGGAAGCCCTCCCTCTAATGGCACTGGGCATTAAGTCACTTCTGAGTAGGCTATTATTTCATTGTATATGACCCTGGATAACACAGTTAACCATTTTTTTTCTGCAGACATACACTGACAGGCTAATGTATACAGTTAAAGTATAGTAATTCATTCATGGGGAGCCAGTAAAACAAAAATAATATTGGGCTTTAAGGGATGCTAATGAGTCTCTGAAACACAAACATTTACATACACAGACAGACAGACACACACACACACACACACACACTGTGAAGCATTTTTTTTTCTTTTTCACTTGTTATTGTCCATTTGTTTCACCTCCAAAATGTAGACACAAGGAAAAAAAATCTACTTAACTTTTTGTTTTATGACTGCAGCCTAATAAATAATTCACCATGTTCTGTAACCATTTTTGCACTTTTTATATGTTTTGAATACAGAAAAGTACACATTTAAAGCTATTTTTAAACGTGTATTGTTTTACTTCAGTCTGGTTTGTCTTTCTTCAGTTCTCTTTACTGTGCTATTTGTCCAGCCACACACACACACATGCACACACACACACACATACACACACACACACACACACACACACACACACACACACACACACACACACACAAATAAGGACATGCAGATCTGAACATACATGCACATGTGCATAGACACATATGCGGTGGATTTTTGATATCTTTCATGCTTTCAGCAATGGCACTCATACAAAGAGACTAAAAGACCTTAATATGTACAGCACTTTCTATTTTGCCTTGTTAGAACAACATAGCTTTGTCACTTGCATTTTCAACTCAAGTTATTGTTCCATGACTATACTTCCTATTTGCTTTCATGTGGCTACTGTTACGCATCTGTGCAAATTAACATATTTATGTAACAAATGCATATGAAGGCAACATCACAGTCACTTAAAAAGAAACATCTGTTTGAGGCTTCTGCTAAGAAGTCCAGATTTGCCTAATTAAAGGTTTTCTTGTTATAAGTCATAAAATCAGACTTCATAAAAAACTTGTGTTAACATCTATATTTATTGAATAGGTTAACATTCTGTAACCAGCATGACTAATATATTCCCTCACTCCATCTGCTGCACCGCACAGTTCTTGTCTAGGTTCTCTCAAGTAATTATGCAGGCACAGTTAATGGTGCATTCTTGTGAGGTGGTGATAGTGATAGTGGGTTACTGGGTGACATTCTAAATTCAGCTAAGGTGATTTTTCACCGATCTCAGCTATGAAACATTATCTGTAGTACCTTTGAACTGAACAGTTTTAGACACAGCAATACACATACATAGTTGCTAATCAAAATGATGGAAGCACTTATGAGACAATGCACAGAAGCATATTTGAATCTTTGCATTTTTTAGCTGTGTAGTACTAACTAGTCAAGAACTATTTTTTTTTGTGCAATGTGACATGGGACTCCCAACTCTATTTCAATGTCTGGTTAATTTGGAGGCTACATGAGTCGTACTATGATTTATAAAGTATAGCTCTGTTACTCTTAATATAGCAGTTACTGAGCTCATCTACCATATTCATAGGAGAGTTAAGGTGTGGCTGTATACAATCCTGAACAAGCATAAATAAATGGTACACCTAAAAACTGAGACAAGAATTCATTTTTTTAGTATAAGAAAAGCAGTTCGCAATATGAGAAGCCAAGAAAAAGCTGTGAAATGTGATCCTAGCAGGCAACCAATGAAAGGAAACAATAGGCATGTCTGAATGTCATGAAATGGAATGTACCAGGTGATGCAGACTTTTGGGAATTCATGGGATTATTACAAAACATTTGTTTTTACTGCTCAGCAGGTTGAAACTTGAAGACTGCCTTTCAGCAGGGGGACTATTTCTTTTAAATTACTGCTGAAAATGTACTTCACTTTTGTATAACACTACAGTTGTACAGCTTTTAACTTTGCTACATTAGAAATACCACCTCAAAAAGCTGAAGAAGTAGTAGTAAAAAGTCATGGAAGGACTTTTCTCCCTCAATATGTAAATAAAGGGATGCCTTTAATGAAGCATTATGCAACTTACCACATATTGTGTCTTTCGGCTTTTCCCGGTTAGGGGTCGCCACAGCGGAACTCCGGTCCGCTAATGATTGGCAGTAGAGTTTTACGTGCTGGCTTGCCAGGCCTAACGCACAACCTTCAATGCAGGAACGCCCATTCACGCATGTCGCCACACAGAAGACGCTGTAACTGAGAATCAAATGGGCAAACAAAGAAAATGAACAGATAAACAAAGAAGGGTGATTGGAGAAATATATTAGGAAAGCCTTCCACCAAACTGAAATGGCATTGAGGGTTACAGCATAATTCTTCACAGAGCATACTGAAAAGGGAAAAAAAGTGTATAAAAGGAGAAGGGCAAACAAATGGCTGCAGGATGTAAGATTCCAAGTTGTAGAAACTGATGACAGTAGTTTAATGCTGTCAGTCTAGAACAGCATTAATCAGTTTCTTGTCACATCTACTGATGAAAATATAAAGCAATAAAGGCATAGCTAAGACATAGAAAACATGGGGAAAGGGAATGTGATATGGAACTGTATGTCTCCAGAAAGGATTGGGTGTCAGGATAAAAACACTGGTATGTTCGCAGGGTGAGGGCACAGTCCATGTGTGTGCACTGGAATACATCTAGAAGATTAAGAGTTATATCATAACATTATGTCTTGCTGGAGATATGAAACAGCATTGATGAGATGTGGAAAGGTCCCCGACGCAAGAAACCAGAATATTCTCAGACTTTTAGGTTATAGAAAGGGTTGCTGAAACTGAGAACACAGCAGTAAA
>NC_056727.1:938539259-938676759 GCF_019279795.1 Protopterus annectens
TTTTTCCCAATATACTCAGCATCCCTCCTCAGCACATGTCCAGACCAATGTAATCTTGCCTCTCTGGCTTTGTCTCCAAACCTTCCAACCTGGGCTGAACCTCTAATATACGTATTCCTAATCCTGTCCACCCTCATCACACCCAGTGCAAATCTTAGCATCTTTAACTCTGCCACATCAAGCTCAAACTCCTGTCTTTTTGTCAATGCCACTGTCTCCAATCCATATAACATAGATGGTCTCACTACCATCTTGTAGACCTTCCTTTTCACTCATACTGGTACTCGTCTGTTACAAATCACTCCTGACACTCTTCTCCACCCACTCCATCCAGCCTGTACTCTTTTCTTCACCTCTCTTCCACACTCACCGTTACTCTGAACTATTGATCCCAAGTTTTTAAACTCATCCACCTTCGCCACCTCTACTCCTTGCATCTTCACCATTCCTCTATCCTCCCTCTCATTCACACACATATATTCTGTCTTAGTCCTGCTGACCTTTATTCCTCTTCTCTCTAGAGCATATCTCCATCTCTCCAGGGTCTCCTCCACCTGTTCCCTACTCTCACTACAGATCACAATGCCATCTGCAAACATCATAGTCCACGGGGACTCCTGTCTGATCTCGTCTGTCAACCTGTCCATCACCATTGCAAATAAGAAAGGGCTCAGAGCTGATCCTTGATGTAACCCCACCTTCACCATAAATGCATCCGTCACTCCCACCGCAGACCTCACCGCTGTCACACTACCCTCTTACATGTCCTGTACCACTCTTATATACTTCACTGACACTCCCGACTTCCTCATACAATATCACAACTCCTCTCTAGGCACCCTGCCATATGCTTTCTCTAAGTCTACAAAAACACAATGCAACTTCTTCTGATCTTCTCTGTACTTCTCCATCAACACTCTCAGAGCAAACATCACATCTGTAGTACTCTTTCCTGGCATGAAACCATACTGCTGATCACTAATCATCACATCCCTTCTTAAACTAGGTTCCACTACTCTTTCCCATAACTTCATGCTGTGACTTATCAATTTAATATCTCTGTAGTTACTACAGCTCTGCACATCACCCTTTTTCTTAAAAATCGGTACCAAAACACTTTTTCTCCATTCCTCAGGCATCCTTTCACTTTCCAAGATTTCATTAAACAATCTGGTTAAAAACTCCACTGCCATTTCACCTAAACACCTCCATGCTTCCACAGGTATGTCATCTGGACCAACAGCCTTTCCAGTCTTCATCCTCTTCATAGCTACCTTTACTTCCTCCTTGCTAATCCATTGTATGTCATGATTCACTATCCCCACATCATCCAACCTTCTCTCCCTCTCATTCTCTTCATTCATCAACCCCTCGAAGTACTCTTTCCATCTCCTCAACACACTCTTCTCACTTGTGAGTATGTTTCCCTCATTATCCTTTATCACCTTTACCTGCTGCACATCTTTCCTAGCTCGGTCCCTCTGTCTAGCCAATCAGTACGGATCCTTTTCTCCCTCCTTAGTGTCCAACTTTTTATACAACTCTTCATATGCCTTATCCTTAGCCTTTGCCACCTCTCTCTTTGCCATGCACCTCATCTCCTTATACTCCTGTCTACTTTCTTCATCTCTCTGACAATCCTACTTCTTCTCTGTATACTCTCATGTACTTCCTCATTCCACCACCATGTCTCCTTGTCATCCTTCCTCTGTCCAGATGTTATACCAAGCACCTTTCTAGCCTTCTCCCTTACTAGCTCTGCTGTAGTAAACCAGCTATTTGGTAACTCTTCACTGCCACCCAGTGCCTGTCTTAACTCATCCCTGAACTCCACCTCACAATTATCCTTTTTCAATTTCCACCATTTGATCCCTGGTGCTGCCCTCACACTCCTCCTCCTCTTCTTGATCACCAGCATCATCCTACAAACCACCATCCTATGCTGCCTAACTACACTATCCCCGGACACCACTTTACAGTCTCCAATCTCCTTCAAACTGCCCCTCCTACATAAGATATAATCCACCTGTGTGCATCTTCCTTCACTCTTGTATGTCACCCTATTCTCCTCCTTCTTGTTAAAATATGTAGTCACCACAGCCATGTCCATCCTTTTCGCAAAATCCACTACCATCTGCCCTTCTGCAATCCTTTGTTTAACACCATACCTACCCATCACTTCCTCATCCCCTCTGTTCCCTTCACCAACATGCCCATTGAAATCTTGTCCAATCACCACTCTCTCACCCTTGGGTACACTCATCACCAGTTCATCGAATTCACTCCAAAATTTTTGTTTCTCATCCATTGCACACCCAACTTGTGGAGCATATGCACTAACAACATTCATCATTACACCATCAATTTTCAGCTTCATAAACATCACTCTATCCGACACTCTTTTCACCTCCAAAACACTGTTAGCATACTGTTCCTTTAAGATAACTCCTACGCCATTTTTCCTCCCATCCACACCATGATAAAACAATTTGAACCCACCTCCAATACATCTAGCCTTACTCCCCTTCCATCTGGTCTCTTGAACACACAGTATACTAACCTTCCTTCTGTCCATCATATCAGCTAGCTCTCTACCTATACCAGTCATAACTCGCATGTAAAGCTGTAAAAAAGATTGTATGGCTTTAAGATGGTGTACGTTGTTAAAAAAAAAAAAAAAAAATGGTTGATGACACTTTGCAAGGTCTGAGAAGAGTTCAAGAGATGTATTCTATGATAAATGGTTTAAAAACTAAGTAAGTGTTGGTCAGAGAAGGTTATGTGTCCCATCTATCTTTGTTTAGTTAAAAGGTGATTCCTTTGAGGTTTGGACATGCAGCTGTACAAAGCAGAATGGTATATTTACTGCTCTCGTAGCTGTAGTACAATCTCAGATATGATACATTTAATAAGCTGGGGCTGTGAGGGGTGCAGGGGGTTTGCCCTCCCCTGCTTAAATGTAGAGTAGTTGCCAGTGGTTTATTTGTATTTGTTGATGTCTGTTTTGTGGTGTAGGGTAGGAAGCTTAGCTTTGCTTTGTGTTTTTTTGGTATTTTGAGAGTCGACAAAATAAGGCTCAAGAAAGTGAAGTGTGATGCCCGCCACTGTTGCCAAAATGTGATGGGCATTAATATGTGTTATCCCCACACTGGGCCAGTAGTCAAGAAGCCTGAATCTTCACCAGTGACACTGGAGAGGGATGTGCAATTGGAATACAAATGGATACACTTAATATTTCCAGATGCAGATCTCTCTGCATCAAGTACAATTTCCCTTAAGAGCACACAGAGAACACACTCAGCCCAGGGTTAGGATGTCTCTATATCTGTCTCCCTCCAGATCCCCAATAAGACTCCCTACTGCTACAGCTGTAGGGTTAGGTCCTCAGCCAAATATACAAGCCAAGTCCTCTCCGTAAGCCCAGTGCTTCATGTCCCTGCCCCAAGTAGCTGAAACACACACTCTTTAAAATTTAATTTACACGCACACACACACACACACACACACACACACACACACACACACACACACACACACACACACACACACACACTCACACACCTGGGAAAGGCTGGCATGGGTTTACCTGCTCTTCCCCTCCTGCTCATAGTATAAAGTAGCTATCACTGCCACCAGTCAGTTACTATAAGGGTCTTAAAATGGTATCCAATTATGCTCTGTAATATTTATATTAATACAAATGGAAGTAGTTCACCAAGATGGCTAGGCCTTCTGGAGTGCCCACACAGTGTTACCAAATAAATATAAGTACTCTCAAAAGTTAGATATGCTCTACAAGAACCAGCCACAATAAAAGTTTTAAATATGTTTAATAATAAATAATAAAACAACATGGAAGCATTGAATATATATTCACAGTAAACCACAGGGTTCAGATCACAAGAGACATTGAAAAGAACTTTGAAGGACAGAATCAGACAAATAAAGAAAAACAATATCCAAACTAAGCTTCACTATATTCCTGACTGAATCTAAGAGAATTTACTGTTCCCTAGTTAAGCCACTTAATTGAGAAAGGCAAGATAAAATACATGAGCAGTCTTTCTACTCAGGCTTCCCAAACAGAATACTCTATCTTCTGAGATTACTCCCTGTAAAATATAATATCCAAGATGACTTGCAGAATGACCTAATCTGGTCATCTGACTCCAGGTTTTCACAGTATTTCCTTCTGAAGTTTGAGACAGGACTTTAGCAGACTGCTACAATAGACATGTAGAGCTTTTATGGCAATGCCTAGCAGCTAGAGACATTTACAACACCTCCCCCCTTCTTTACAGAAGCTAACAGATAATGGCTGCTCCTAGACCTAGCGTCTCTGGTCCTACTCAGCACTGTGGGGTACGGTTTAATGATTTAACATCTCATTTACATTTCCCTTATTTTTCTTAAAATAAGCCAGCTGGTTAACCATTGCTGTCAATGTCCTCTATTAAAATATATACATTAAATTCAGATGCTATAATACATGCACATTTCTCTTCATTTCAGCAGGGTGCACTGTTTATACATTTTAGCACAATTAACAGAAGCAGAGCACATAAATACATTTTTCAGCACAAACATCTTTACAAATCAGCTTGATAGACAAATGACATACAATTATGTACAAAATTCCACTTAGCTGTGCTGGCACAAGTCTTACATCCACTGCCCTACTTCTGCCTGGCATGGCTGGCAGTACCTCCTATCATCGTATGAAGTTTCAGTGTTCTGGTCTTGATATTCTGGTCTTAGGCATTATACAAATTCATAATTTGCAAGTGAGAGTTTTATCTAAGAAGAGGTGTGGCTGCTAAGTAATGCATGTCTAAACATTTGGTGTAGCAAAATACAATGGTACAAAGACAGAAGTTTGGGATACAGAAAGGGAATCACTGAACTGATGGATAAAGAAGTGGCATGCAGCACTGGGGAAATGTAGGGGATGACATGGGGTGACCATTGGTTGCTCATCAGACCATTCACTTACTTCCTCAGCTCCTTCTGTTGTATTTCTTTCAGCGAGAAAGAACCAGGGGTCAGACACATCCTCTTCACCTTTTCCAGTTCCCATTTCCTGACTGCCTGTATCCTTCTTTCTCTGCTGTGTTGTCTTACAGTTCTGTTTGCTTTCACTATTCAGCAAAATAGTGCCCTATCTTTCTTTCCTGTTTCCAGATTATAGAAACCTAATTCATATTATTTCCATTCTAGACTTCTTTCCAACTTGAAACTGTTTTGCAACCACTCAGTTATCCTTCAGTTTTCTGCCTTCACAGAGCCTTATGAACCAGACACAATACTCCATTGGTAGTATCATAGGAGTCATTCAAAGTGACAACATAATCTATGGGGAAAAATCTAAACATGTTAGCTTGCTACGACTGTTGGTTCTGTTAAATAAATGCAGACGCAGTACCCATTTATGTTTCTGAGTGGGCTTAATCCTATAGTCTTGCTGGAAGTGGAAGGAGTTTTGTTGTTAAGAATGCAAATATTATGCTAATTGGCTGTCCTGATATTTTTATTTATTTATGTATTGATTGATTTATTTACTTTTGTCAGCTGTTCTTGCTTTTCAATAACCTTTGTCTAGATTTTTAATGTCTACAGGTTGTGAGGTATGCTTGAGGACCTTATAGCAACAAAACAGGGATATGGTGGGAGTTTCCCAGTCATCTGCATCAAGTATATTGCTTCAGTTTCTCAATGTCATGTTACAGCATCTAGAGGAGCTTTCATGGTTCCTGATCACCGCAGAGAATAGAAGTTATGCAATGTGACCATTTTATGAAATAATCTATTTCCTTTGAGATATCTATAAGGGATTCCACTCTCTCAATTGTCAGCTGGCCTGCAGTGCACAGGCAGTACCCCCATGATTTCTGCATCTGATAAACATCCAGTTTATATCACTGATTCATGTTTTATGAGTCCCCCAGGAAACCCACAGACCATGGCAAAGCATGCATACAATACTTTCTTGTCACAAATCTAAAACATAATCAAATGTATGATCAGACTGATGGAGGCCTGCTTCGACTGTACAAATGTCTCTAGTATTGCCTTGCACAATGATCCTGAAACATGCAGCAAAACATTTGTTATGTGTGAACTATTACACAGCAATTTGGTACGCAAGCAGATATGGTATTTATATTTGGAAAGAGGAAGTATGTTATGGTAATCCGTCTTTCATTGCTATTGTCTGTTGTGCAAACTATTTAAGTATTTTTCCCATCCATTGATTTCCATATATCCATGATACTTAGTGCCCACAAACTCAAACCAATACTGCTCTTGAGTAAACCTCCCTTACTACAAACTGTCTCCTATTTATTTTCACCAGAGCTCCTGTCTGCTTGGCATCCTTGCCACACTCTGATAGGCTCCTGAATTAATCCACCTCCATCCTTTGCAAATAAGAGATTTATTTTGTTAATCTGCATTTCTGTTAACTGTATCAGAGTGCTACAGGGGCGGCTTGTGCTATTGGTCTGCAGGACTGCAGCCCTCCCACCTAAAAATAAAAGAAATAAAAACATTAAAAATAAACTTTAAAAAAATATATTTTCTTTTTTTATGGAGTACCGGAACTGTCGCGCATGCGCGGGCACACTGCTCTGCCACGCAGATGCCCAGGAATCTCTGCGACCTCTGACTGCCTGAGTAGCAGTCCAGATGCAGAGAAGGCATTTTCTGCCCCGCAGATGCCCAATATCCCATGCGGTAGACGACCGCACAGAAGAGAGGAGCTCCGGACTGCTTGAGCTGCAGACAGGACCAATCGAGAGAGAGGTAAGCAGGGATTTGATCGCAGGACCAATCAGGAGTGAGGTAAGTTCTCCTGCAGGGAAGCGTTACGTCGAGCATGGGTTTGCTGAGAGAATGGAGTTGGATATTGCTGCTACAAGATGGATTACTGCTTTTTGGACCCATTTACAGGTAAGGGAGGTGTGTGTGGGTTTGCTGAGAGAATGGAGTTGGATGTTGCTGCTGCGAGACAGATTACTGCTTTCTGGAAGGGAGGTGTGTGTGTGTGTGTGTGTGTGTGTGTGTGTGTGTGTGTGTGTGTGTGTGTGTATGCGTCCATTCCAGTGCTGGAAGATTATACATTGAGCTGGGCTTCTCCTTAGATCACTGTTCACCATCTTTGTTATGATATGGACATTAGGTTGTGCTGCAGCCGATCTAGCAGTTACTGGTTATCAGTGCATCAATAAACTACATTAACCTCAAAGAGTTTGAACATCTATTTTATTTTTCACATTCTCAAACTGAACTAGTCTCAAGATTTAAACTGTCTACTTATGTGCCCTTCGTCTGGCCACGGCTGGAGTGACTTTCCCTTTTTGTGTTGTAGTTTGTTTACTTTTGTTGATCAGCACAGAGCCACCCCGCATATGGTTTACAAGAGCGCCTTACCTGGGGGGCTGTTGCTGGTCTGTGTGTGCATCTTTAAGATGGGGGAGTATGTAGTAGACTAACTGGGGTAAAATAAACTGGTATTATATTTTGCTGCAGTACTTTAGAAAGGTAACTGAAGGTTTAAAAAAACAACTATTTTTATTTTACTATGATATTTATGCAAGCTCTGCACCTGCAGACCAAGGTGTTCCCAACTTCTAGTAAATGCAGTGCTGTTGTAGCTTTAAGGGGCATGAGGCAACCGCAGGTAGCTCCAGTAAACACGGATGTGCAATGTTCTGTATGGGAGATAGTAATTTGCCTGTCAGATTACTGTTCCAACTAGACAGCACGAAAGCAGTTTGCAGATTAAAGTGTGGTACTGCCACCATTTTTAGCTCTTTCCATGTTTGCATTTATGAACTCAAAAGCTGTATCAGAATTGTTTACAAATGCACTAGCCTTGTTTTGAATTACTTGAAACAGCATGGGAAATGGAATGGTGAGGGAGCTTGTAAGACTGTAAAATCATGTGATGTAGTCAGGCAAATGGCTTTAGTGGTTTGATTCTAGACAGTTTGAAGGTGACAATGGTGCCCTTTAGTACTGCTCTGTTGCTGACCCATGTGTTGCTTGCTGTCTGGCAGGTGACCGCTTTGCAGCAGGTTATAGGCACCGACAGCAGAGAGGTGAACTTCAGAAAATAGTAGTGTAAACTAAAAACTGATACTACTACGACAGTCACCACTGATACATGTAATTCTGAGTACTGCAATTGTAATAGTAATTGTGACTGGAAATCAGAATTATTATACACGTCTATTTCTGAGCTGTTCTTACCTTAGCTCTCATGACATAAGTACATGCACACACACCATCTGGCTTACACAAGATATCTCACTGTTGTAAATATTATGCCATTCCTTTGTGTGGTAGCTACTATTGTATTTTGATTTGGATGATTGATACAGATGATACAGTTGTGGTACATATAACATTAAGTGCTAGGCTGGCTGTGTCTGAAGAACTCAGGATACATGGTGGTGATTAGAGGACACATCAGGCTTGAACTCTGCATCTTGAGTGCAGGTAGCAAGAGCCTGAATTCCCTACCCACCACCATTTGTGAAAAATATACAGATTTTTGCCTCATATTTGTTCTGTTCTTTTCCTCATAAAATCTGTGGATTCCGTTTTTTTTAATTCATTGCATAGCTGATGATACCATAGTGCAGTGGTAGCATTGTTGCTTGACAGTTAGAGGTTCTCTGTCTTGATCCTTAGCTGGGGTGCTTTCTGTGTGGAGTCTGCATGTCCTCCCTGTGTTTGTGTGGGTACCTCTGGGTGCTCTCGTATTCTCCAATCATGCAAAGACATGTGTCTGGAGTGTTTCTCCCTGGGCCTTTGCTGAAAATTGGCTTTTGTTCCAAGTCAGACTTTATGGTTAACAAATGTTACATAAATAAAAATGACAGCATTTGAATTTCAGACTTCATATTCTTCAGAAAGTACATAGTAAAACAAATATTTTTTTCTAGCAATTTTCTAAGATGAATATTTGTAATTTTCCCTATTTTTGGAACAGTATTCCCCCATTATTGGCTATGTCCAGGTTTTTTTGTGCTAAGGTTGAGAGCTATTGTGAGAACTAAATTCACTGAATATGTTTGGGGGCTGTATTCCTCCTTTATTGGCTTTGTCCAGGTGTTTAGTGCTAAGAGGTTGACAGCTACGGTGAGAACTGAATTCACTGAATGGTAGCCATTTAAGTTTCAGTCTTCCTTTCTTTCACAAAACAGCTGATTTGGCATAGTGGTATATTGCTCTGACTAGTTTGTATAAGGTCCTGGGTTCCAGACTTGGCAGTGAGATATGTGGTAGTAGCCCAGCATTTTATACTAACAACTTTCCAAGATTATACAAGCAGTGTTTAAAACGTGTCCCTGGCTTTTGTCTCCCCAATAAATTTTGTTTTTTTCCAGATTTCTTGTACTGCAAAGTTCAAAGATACAGCTGAGCATCAAGTAGATTTTACAAGGAGCTGAGAGCTGCAGAGGAAGAGACGTTTAGTGCTGCTTATGCTAAGTCATCTTGCATTGTTAATAGCACAACAGGTAGTGTACTTGCTTTTGATGTAGAAGGCTGTGGGTTCTACTCCCACTGTATGTAGATGCATTGCTGATACTGTGCTGTGTTGTAAACGGGTGGATGCTGCAGTACTTTTTGGTGAAGATACCTAGTAACTATGAACTTGTTATCAGTTTGCCATTCATTCCATATTGCAATGTTGCTAGCTTATCATTTTTTAATGTAACATAGGCAATGTAATCCTCAAGGCAACAGGCACTTTATTTGTAGATGAAACAATGAAATATAAAGTTGTTTGCTAGTAGCAACCTCTTCATTAGTTACAGATTTCTTTAATGTGGAATTATTTAGATGACTTTTACTTCTTCAGAGACTGTGCATATTTACTGATACTGGTGGACTGTAGAGGTTTGAGTAGACTTTTATGATGGAAATGTTCTGAATTGGGCAGTTTTGTCATTATTGGTACATGCATTTTGTTTCATTGTTTACTGGAAAAATGTTCTGAATTGGGCAATTTTGTCATTATTTGTGCATGCATTTTGTTTCATTGTTTACTGCAAAATGTTCAAAACAAATTTCAAACACCCTCTAAAACTGTATTATATTGTACAAGGAATATAGTTCAATACAATCAGGAAGGTGTATCAAAGACCACATGTATGTTTCGTGTCCAAGGGACCCATGATTTGAAAACACCCCAAAGTTAATTTTTATCTGCCCCTGGCAAAATGTATTTTCTTTGAATGTGGGTTTCAATGCTGTTTCAATGAATGTGAGTTTCAAGGGCAGAGAAGTTTTAATGCTAAGTATGTTTTCATTGTGAGATTACATTGCTTTATTTAGCAGATGTCTTAGTGTTTGTGCAGTAAAATGCAAAATAAAACTTTCAAATGAAGTCCAGATCATCGTAGAAGTAAAGCAGTATGCACATTATTGTGTATGGTAAATGGGGTGAAATAGCCAAGTAATGGTTCATTGGAATGGCTGCAGGAGGGAGTCTCTATTTGACCATGATTTTGTGAGGGGGAAGGGTGGCAAACTCAGACAGCCCCGGCTGAACTATACCTCTCAACTGTCCAGATTTTCATAGAATGAATAGATTTTTGCTTCTTATTTTTGGTTTGTTCCTCATAAAATGTGTGGTTTTCTGGCAAATAATTTAGGAATTAAGTCACTAAATAATGATGGACACTGAGTTTCAGACTTCATAACCTTCAGAAAAATGCATGCTAAAGCAAGACCTGTTATTCTATCAATTGTCTCAGTTTATACAACAATTTATAGTACTGTTTATATGTTCCGCCAGTATATTTGGCCTTGTCCAGATTTCCTGCATTAACAGGTTGAGAGGTACGTGCAAATAAATTGCTTTATAGAATTAGACATATCCAAACTTCTCAACTGTCCCCGATTTTGGCTCAAAATGTTGCTCTTCCCCTAATAATCCCACTGCAAAATGGCAATTTTGGAAGAAAATGTGGAGGGCTTACAATTAAGAAATAACTGTAATAACCAGAGTTATAGGTTACTTTTATTTCAGAAATGCATGTAGAATCATTTATTTTGTCAGCTGCTCAAGTTATTAGTATTAATATTAAAAAAGTGTCCCTTCTTTGACAGGTTCCCAGCTGTATTTTGTGGCTATTTTATATTTTTGCATCACATTTGTGGTCCATTTTTCATAAATTGTGTTTTTTTTTGGCAACTTAGTGGAAATCATTAAAGACTGAAGTTAGAAAATAATGACAGACATTTGAGTTTCAGATTTTGTACCTTTCAGAAAATTCATACTAATGCAAGACCTACTATTCAATTATCTTTCTAAGATTATAAGAGCAATATTTAAAAAATTGTCCTAATTTTTGGGCCTTTGTCTCGATTCTATGTATGGCTCTGTCCATATTTTTTGTTCTGAGGTTGAGAGGTATGACAAATGTGTCAGGGCCATCACAGTCAGCCAGAGACATTTCAAATTGTGACATACTTGTTGCATCCCACTCCCCCATGTTAGTGACTCTGGATGTGTCCAAGCAAGGCAATGAGCAGTTATGCAGTGTAAATGTGCAGAGTATACCCCCATCCAGGGTAGACAAAAGTGCTACTTTTATTCTGTCTTTGATTTTGCAGAATGTTCTGGTTTTTGTCATATTTCATACTGTTGATTTATGCTTATTATTACTCAGAAAGTGCCTGTTGTTCTGTGTTTAAGTAGCAATGCTTTAATGACCATCAGGTAAGCTTGTCTGAGATTGTAAGATGCAAGTAAGCCTTAATAAGCATACTGTTAAAGAATTGCCAACATCGAAAGACTTTCTGTTGTTGACATGCAGAGAATACTTACATAACTAGATAATGTTATAAGCCTTAGGTATTGAAATATATATGACAGTATTTGTAATAAAGGACAGGATAACATTATTTTAAGAAGCTCATTACATTTGTTGGAGACTTGCAGTCATCTTTGCAGGCTTTACCTGTAAACCAAACAGAATGTCAATCTATCATGTGTGGTCCATTACCTGTACAGTAATTCTTTAAGCAATGTATCTTGAGCTTGTTTCTTGTTTGATTTTCATTTTTTACTTTGATCATGTTTTCCCCATGAAACAAGTAGTTAGTTGTCAGGCAGCAGGTCTTTTTTGGATAAGAAACATTTTTACAAGTGGGGGTATCACAACGATTGCTACTTTCAGCATGTTACTTGGTACTTTAATAAAGTTGAATATAAATTATAGTTAGAACTGCAGTGCAAGGAGAACTGGTTTGAGTTGAGTGCGTCTTGTTTTTCTTATACTTGATTTTGACTGTCATTCCAGTAATGTATTTAAAAAGTAATTTATTTTTTTTGTTTCCATCTAGCTATTAAGTAGATGCAACCAATGCATTGAAATACTTTTGTTTTCTTCTGCACTTAATTTTGTCTTGATTGGACTCTCATAATGACGGTTTGGCACCTAGGGCAGTATATTTAATTAAAGTTACAGTGTTTGTGGTTTTGAGCATAGCCCCTCCCCTTTCTAGTTGACCACACCCATTCCCATTAACCCCACCCATTCACCTGTCTCCTGCAGCCCCCCTTTGATTTGAAGTCACCAGCCGCCACTGGAGTGCTACTGCTACATTTTTGCTTTATTTGTTGATTTTGCACTTTAAATCATTTAAAGGTCCCTAATACTTGAAATTGCCTTTTCCAGGTAGTTTATTTAAATTGTTGCAGTAGCATTACATTCTCAGGCAATCTTTTTTGTGTTTTTATATTAAGAAGACTGGGATAATCCACCTAGCGGCATTATGTGGTGGCCTGATCAGTCTGAGTGTAGAAAGGCATAAAAAAAAAGCTGTAAGTGTAGTCAGTTTGTTGGCCAGAGAGCTTAGAAGTTATGTTCCTGTGTCTTAAGTGCTTGTGTTAATTTGGCACATTTGGGCACTATTGCCCATTGGGCAGCCATAGTTTGTAGTACTCTGTATAGATGCTGACAACTAGAAACCACATTTTCCTAATGAAACCACCTTTGAAACCATACCAGTAGCTTGGTGAGTATAGATCAACTACTTTGAGTGTTGAGTAGCACAGAGCAGCTAGTCTGTGCGTTGAGGAGCAGTGCCCCTTGTATTTAGTATTATAAAGCCTAGTCTAGTCTCAAGTCTCAATCCCCAAAAGCACCCATAGTCATCCCACTATTAACCCTTAATGCACCACTCCCTTGTAACTCTAACAATAGAGGAATTGACGTCATGGATATGCACTTTCTGAATTTCTCCTCAGCCAGTTTGGTGGATATGTAGGTATACTGAGACAGTCTAACACTTGTCTAAGGTTCACTGAAAACCATTTAATCCTCAAAGAAAAAATACAGTTATGTGAGGGATATACATAGGCAATGTCTGTAGAGGGAAAACCTTGACATACAAATACTCATAATACCAGTCTAGTTCTCAGAAACACACACCTCATACAACCCACACCTAGTATGCACCCCACTCATAGACCTTTTTATAATGAGGCACTTAAATACAATCTTCGCAAACCCCAGAGACTTCCTAGACCTTCCACCTGCAAACATTATCCACAGCAAACCTAAAAGCTCTCAACAGAAGCACCACCTAACACTGCACATAAGTCTACATCCAGTGGGGTATCAGCTACAATGCCCATAAGGCAAGCCAATACTCAACCCAATACTCTAGACCAGATGTGTCCAACCCGTGGTCTGTGGGCTGCATGCAGCCCTCAGAGCTTTTCTGTGTGGTTTGCGACCTTAGTTCAGCCCAAATACAAAAATTCATTTTTTCGTGCCACTTTTTTCCATGCCCGCACCTTTAACCTCAATGTCGGCAAGCACATGTGCCAAAAGCACTCTTCCCATTTAGTTTATTTGAGTCAAAATAAGACCTGTGTGTTCGCGCCGAAGAAGAGCTGAAGTAAAAGGATTCATTGTTTGTGCTGAAGAAGACCTGAAGAAGAAAGATTGCCATTACATTTAAAATGGACAGCAACTCCTAACTGTATTGACAGGTAAGTATGAAATCCTGCTGTTATGTTTTTAATTATATGGCTTGCTAGGATTGTACACAAGGCTGTGTACTTAGAGAGGCAAAATACATATGCAGTGAAATGTATGGTATAAGACACAAGAAGTATGCAATCAGAAGCGTACTTTCTTACAAAGCTTATTACACCTTGGGGAGGAATCTTTTGCAGTCAGTGGAATATATAGAAATGCAGAGTGGTATGAATGCAGGAGAAAGATAACTGAAATTAATGAGGGTAATTTGAAGTCAGGTTTTGCTGTTACTAGGATGGACTTCAGTATACTTGCATATAAGGAGCATTTTAAATACCAACAGGATTCTCTGTGTTGAACACAGCGCAGTAAATTGTAAAAGTACTAAAGGGGTGATATTAAGCTGGAAATCAAATGCAGTGAGAGATCCATGAATTCAGCAGGAAAAAATTTAGACTTGACATTATGTGTGGGGATATTTTATGCTGATGGCATATTCATCTGGGCTTTGGATTTAGGCTGAACATTACATCAAGGCATACCTCTCACCTGTTCAGAAATGTGCAGAATGTCCAGGCTTTTGCCTTATACTTTGTTGTCTGTTCATTATACAGCTTTACGTTTTCTTGCGACTCACTGAGGATTCAGTGGACTACATGATGACAAGATATCTGAGTTTTAGATTTCATAATCTTCAGAAAACACATGCACAACACCTGCTATTCTAGCAACTAAGTTTATAATACCAGTAGTGAAAGTCTGTCCTTGATTTTGAGCTTTTGCCTCGCCATTACTTTTGACTTTTTGGTTATAAGTGGAAGCAAGCAAAGAAGAATGAGAACGGCTGTATGCTTTTATGGGGAAACATTCTTATGTTCAAAGAACATAAACTCGCTATCAGATTTTTAGAAGACTTTGTGTTAGTATCACTCCTATTAACATGCTCAGTAAATGTGAGCAAGGTGTCTATCCAGTGGGGCCTCTTTAAGATCTCTGAATACGGTAAGGTCTGTTATGTTTGAGGAAGTTCTGGAAATTAATTTTGAGGTGCTAAAAAAGCATTGTTTTTTGTAAAATTAGTGCCACAGCACTTATTACATAACCACTTATTCAGTATTAATAGAAGTATGCTTCCTGCAGGTCCAGGTAATTTGTCAGAAAACATTGCATTGTGCTACTTATGAACAACATAGATGCAGTGAAACGAACTAAGATGATAAATAGCAAAGGCCCCAAAAAATGTGGATGGAGTGCCTTTGTCCTGAAATCATTTGGTAAGGTCCATGTTGTATAACCCACAGTTTTAAAGCCGCCAAGATAATGACTGAGTGTTGACCAAGCTTTAAAGTAAATGCTTGTTAAAATCGTCCATTAGCCCAGCTGTAGGGGATGGATACCGCTGCAGCTTTGCACAGCAGTGTGTTTGTTTCTTGATGATTACTGGCGCACATATTCTTTTCACGGTGCTTTACCACAGCTGGCAAACTGTAAGAGGAACCAAATGACAGACACCATACTTTTAGCTTTTTGCTAATGTCTCAGGGGTTGTAGTGACAGTGGAATTTTTAAAGTTACACGTATATCTGTACTTATTTTTGTCCTTTTTTTTCTGTATGTTTCAGAAATGAAAATTGGCGTCTGATGATTACAGATATTAACCATTTTTGTTTTGATATTTCAGAAACAATGATATTAAACAAATATCACTTGTTTATCTGAGTAAATTTGTCTCTGATCTGAATACAGATAATGTTTCTATTAGTTTTTTGTGACTGAAGGGAAGAGTCAATAATAATACATTATTGAAAGCCAAAAATCCCAGTGTCATGTCTTTTTGTCTTCATAGCTAGCTAATTATGCTAGAAAACTGAGACGGATCTGATACATTGCTTGTTGTAGGTCCTACGTTAGAGGACTCTGATGCAGGCTGTAACAAGGCATATATATGTGTAAATATTATATATATATATATATATATATATATATATATATATATATATATAAATATACACGCATATGTATATGATAGATATATATATATATGTGTGTGTGTGTATAATACACACATACATACATACATATGTGTGTAATTCTTCAGAAGCTCTATTTGATGAGCATGTTTTCATAGTGTGCTTAATGAGTGAAAGACAATTGGCTCTGTACATCCTTTACTTTCTTCAAATTTAAAAATAACATTGGAAAGAGAATATAGACAAGAGGGTGTTGAAATCAAGGACTGAGTGTGGTGTATCACCTGACTTTGCATACAGGTCTGACTTTTACACCATTAAGGCGGCATACTGCTGATAGCAGTTGCAGTGTTTTCCGCTTTGCAGATGCTCCTTATATTATGTTAGCTATCTGGTCTGATATTGGCTGATTTTTTTTTAAATTAATAGGTGACCTAGAAATGTAATTTGTAGTACTGTGTTGCATGAGTAGGCAAATGCCATAAAATTATTTTAAAAGATGTTTTTTAGTGGTTTCTTGAACGTAAACGTTCTTTGAGCATTTGTATCTTTTTAATGAGATGTTTGGGATGATTGTATTCTTAATCTTTTAGATTTCTATTACTTTTGCTCAATGAAATCTGATTTTCTGAGTCTGTATTGGAGCAAATGTTCCAAAGCCCTAGATCACATCTGCCTGGCAATTTTTGATTGTCTGTGGATACAAGTGCATTTTTTCAGTTATAACTTACTTTTATTTATGCCACTGTTCAATCATAAGCAGTTACAGCATGACTTTACTAAAAGTATTTTGCAAACATTTATAATGATGCTGTTTAATTCTATTGTATATGGTTATATCAAAATTACTTTATTTATGGTAACTTTTATTTGGTACTGCAGACCTTAGCTTTTGAGTTTCTCATTCTGAGTTTTAAAAAGTAAGTGTTTCAAGCTTTTGCAGAATGAAAGGATCTATCACAGTCTTGAGTAACATTTTGTAACTAATTTCTTTGTTATATAGTATGGAATACCCACTAATTGAGAAAGGAGAGCATTCCCAAAGCTTCTAAGCAGGTAATCATAATTTCAGCATAGATGGAGTTAAAAAAGGAGACATTTTTATTAGCAGATAAAACAGATCACTGCTGGGAAAGTGACACAGCCTTATTTTCACTTCAAGGAATGGTTATACGTTGGATTCAGAGGTTTTTTTTTTTTTCATGTTGTGGACATAAGTTTAAATATAATAATTTATATATCAAATTGGAATGCAGGTGAAATTCGGGGGTTTCTAAGACATCACAGCATTTATATATCTTGTTTAGGTTGAACAGAAGACTGTTAAGGGAAGGCAATATTCAAGTTTTGGGATTAATTACTACCTTTGTAATTAAACGAAACAAGTGAACAGGAACAGCATACAACTGATAAATATAATAAGTCCCACGAACTGTTCCAAAAGTAGTCTCTCAAAGCACCAGCACTACAAAAGTCCAATAAAAACGTATTTTATTCACACAATGAAAACAGTTGAGTGCTTTCATCAAGTAATGACTTCATCAGAACTAACCAAATGAACTAATCATTCTCCTTTTAAAACTACCATTTACATCACCTGACTTTCTTCCATTACATAAATGACAAATTTAAAGTGCTAGTGCATATTATAGTTCCTTCTAAAATGTTTACAACTTTAATTAAATTCATATTAAGAATGAATCATACACATAAAAATAACTAGTGCTTCTGGACTCCAAAAATTAATTATGCATATATATAAATAATTAAATAAATACATCATATATACAAGCTTGTTTAAAAAAGTATGCATGAAATACACATGTAAATATTAAGTAAATAAATGAATAAATGAATCATGTGTACTGACTTGTTTTACAAAGTGTACATGTGTACACTTGAGTGCAATGAATAAATAAATAGGTGGAAACAATACATTCATTCTAGGGATTGTGTCATTTATACATAACATCTAAAATAGGCTTAATAGAAATCTGCTCGTTTATCCCAGGATAGACAGATGCATTTAATTTGATTTGCCACCTGATTTCCTTATCACTCACTTTTAATTTTGTATCCCCTCCCCTTATGTTCATTTTTACTACCTCCAATATTCCGAATTTGAACCCTGAACATGTTGCACTATCCATCAAATGCTTCGACAGTGCATTATTACCATATTTTTTCTTTACACTGTACATATTTCTATTAAGCCTATTTTAGATGTTATGTATAAATGACACAATCCCTAGAATGAATGTATTGTTTCCACCTATTTATTTATTCATTGCACTCAAGTGTACACATGTACACTTTGTAAAACAAGTCAGTACACATGATTCATTTATTCATTTATTTACTTAATATTTACATGTGTATTTCATGCATACTTTTTTAAACAAGCTTGTATATATGATGTATTTATTTAATTATTTATATATATGCATAATTAATTTTTGGAGTCCAGAAGCACTAGTTATTTTTATGTGTATGATTCATTCTTAATATGAATTTAATTAAAGTTGTAAACATTTTAGAAGGAACTATAATATGCACTAGCACTTTAAATTTGTCATTTATGTAATGGAAGAAAGTCAGGTGATGTAAATGGTAGTTTTAAAAGGAGAATGATTAGTTCATTTGGTTAGTTCTGATGAAGTCATTACTTGATGAAAGCACTCAACTGTTTTCATTGTGTGAATAAAATACGTTTTTATTGGACTTTTGTAGTGCTGGTGCTTTGAGAGACTACTTTTGGAACAGTTCGTGGGACTTATTATATTTACCTTTGTAATTACTTGGTGAATGTCAGTGGCAAGTTATATATTTATTTTATAGGATATTTTCTTGGGATTATTTTTGCCCCCATTGTCTGTCAATTATCAGGTCCCATCTGATCAAATTGGCCAATTTATTTCCCATTATTAGAGTGAGTGTTAGCTCGGATGTACCAGCATTCCAGCAGCTATCAGGGGTGGTTTTAGATTTTTCTGTGTCGCTCCATCCACCCTACATGCACACACACACACACTCACACACACACACACACACACACACACACACACACACACACACACACACACACACACACTCTCTAGCAATGAGTCAATAAAAGGAAAAAAATATAAGAGGAATCTGAATGCTTATCAATGATAGTGCTGTCCTGCAATACTCATATATTAAAATATTTTAATACAAGTTTATGGGTATTAGAAAATATATGTGTGTCATAAATGACATTAGATTTGTAGGTGAAAAAGAGGTGATGCAGACAGATGCTTTTCTGTATTTGGAGGGTTCCTGGACAGTGAAGAGGAATGCATGAGTTGGTTATTTTTGTTATGCAGGATCCTTATGTATGCTTTTGTACATGACATGAGGAGAGAGCGTTAATAATATATGTCTTATCTAAATGAGGATCATAAAGTATTATGGTCCTACTTCATCAGATAGATAGAGGCACTGGGAACTAATGGCAGGTGGCATGATGCCAGGGTAATCCTATGGGCTAGGCTTGTAAAGGTTCCAGGGCCGTTTGCCAAGTACACACCTATGAACCCAGTCAAAAAATAAATAAATAAAATATAAGTCAATTGTTGTAATTTACTAAATGTTTAATATTTCTTCTTAACAATTAATATCAGAAGCTCACAATCAATTTTTTATACAGAGAATCCTAGTTCATATGAACTTATGCTGAACTGAACATTGCTTTTCAATTTCTAATATACTTTGATTCTGGTCTAGCTACATCATTACTCTTATTTTCTATAAAACTGAATGATGACTGAATGACGTATCATAACATTTCTGGATATTTGTCTTTTTTGCAACAGCTCAATATGAGGTTGCTGTCAGATGCTAGCACACACACACAAAAAATGAGGTGCGTGGTTTGGACTTTGGACATCTGCCATTACAGTTTTAATGGGGATAACTGCAGAACCATAGTACTATGTATTTCTGTACTAAAGAACAGGCAAAGTAACATTCTGAGGACTCAAAATTGTAAAATTAACTGTCTGGACCATTCATTTAACTAGTCCGCTGTTTACCATGGGTGCTACGTATCATAGGAAGTTACTAGGCTATTGGCCCTGAAGCCCTTATACGCCGAGCCAAGAGTTTAGCCCATGTTTAGACAATTCAGCACCCAAAGCCTCTGTCCAGCAGGGAAACAGGTAGAATCCCAGGGGTGTATTTTCTGTTTCCCATCCAATTATCCGGGTTGTGCTTGAAAAGGGATAATGAGGCACTCTTCTTGACATGGAGAAAGAGTCTATTCTACAGATGGGAGAGTTTCTGGGACACAAATCTGTCCTACCAAAAAGTCCTATTGATGTCACAGACTAGGTTGAGGTCATGCGTGCAGGTTACTCGAGTAGAGCTTGACTTGCAGATATGCAGCAGTCCCATCAAGGTGTGGTCTGAGATTGTTTTGTATGCCAGACAGAGGTCACCTCTTAGGAGTCTATATGAAACTGAGTAGAGGGAGAGGGCTTTTAGCCCATCTGTGTAAGGTATATGTTTGAGGCCCTGGATTTTTCTGGTGAGGAACCTCTGTGGCCTCTCCAGCTGCTGCATGTGCTTTGCAAGATGCATGCTGAAGGGAGCATTGTACTCAATAATTGGCCTAATAAGGGAAGAATACAGGGATGTTATGACTTCCTTGTCCCTGAATGAGATACCCTTACTTATCAGGTGGGCCGTGTAGAAAGCTTGCCATACAACAGAAGCAACATGGTGGTCAAAACTCAGGTTGCTATCAACCTGGGTGCTCAAATCCATCATGACTGGTTGTGTGCTTAGTACGTTGTTATTAATGTGATAATATGTGGGGACATCACTGTGACACCCTGCACTGGCCCAGTAATCAAAGAGCCTCAATCCTCACAACTAGCACCAGTGAGGGGCATGCAAATTGGGAGGATGACAAGTACAAACACAGTAAAGTACATTTCCCTTAAGAGCACACAGAGATCA
This sequence comes from Protopterus annectens, assembly GCF_019279795.1. Classification (NCBI taxonomy): domain Eukaryota; kingdom Metazoa; phylum Chordata; order Ceratodontiformes; family Protopteridae; genus Protopterus; species Protopterus annectens. The sequence continues at coordinate 938,560,219 of NC_056727.1, forward strand.
CAGTCAGTCTGGGGCTGGCTTTTCCCTCTTTCTCCAGATCTCCAATAAGACTCCCCACTGGCACAGCTATAGGGTTAAGATCTCAGCCGAGTGGTCAAGCCAAAACCTCCAGCATCCTCTCTATCCAGCCAGTGCTTTGTGTCCCTGCCCAAGTAGCTGATAATACATGCACACACACACACATACACACACACACACACACACACACACACACACACACACACACACACACACACACACACACACACACACTTTGAGATTTGATTTATATACAAAGACACAGGCACTCCTGGAGAAGGCTGGCACAAGTTCACTAGTTATGCCCCCTTCTGCCCAGACTATAAGGTAGTAATCACTGCTATCAACCATCCTTACTTATCAGCTACTATGTGGCCCTTACCAAGGGGTGACCAGTCCTACTGTGTGATGTTACTATTATCCAAATGGTAAGTGTGACCAACAGCAAGGCTATTGGAGTGGCCTAAACAGTGTCATCAAATATATATTCAAGTACTGTATGAGCTTAAAATAAACAAACCAGCCACAATTAAAAGGATTAAATATATTTAATAATAAATAATAAAAGAACAAGACAATATTCAATAGCTCAGTACAGTGACAGAGTTCAAAATTGCAGGAAATATTTTAAAACAACATTGCAGGACAGTCTCAAATACAGAAAACATCTACTAATCTTACTATATTCCTATATATCCCTATGAGAGGTTACTGTAATCTAGTACTTATTATTAGCAAGGCAGAAGTGCTGATGAGGGGATTTTTCTAGGTCCAAAGACAAATACAACATGCAGATACTTTCTCTGAGAGGTAGTTCTTAAATTAATAACAACACATTACTGCTGGGTCAACTGGATGACATCACTATTTGTCACTTGGCTTCACTTCCCAGGCTAACAGATGCCAACATAATTTAACATTTCTATGTGAAAAATACTTATCTCTCAGAAGTTTGCCTAGAACTGGAAGTCATAAAACAGTTAAACACTTTTACATTTGAAACCTGTAATTTCTTCTGTTTCCAGACAATAGAAAGAACTTCTGGCTGTAGACATCCTGTCTTCTTGCTGAGATAAACACAATTGTAAAACAATTCACTTATTTTCTTAGAGTTTGCAAGTTAACTCTGTTCTTTTCCAGCAGGGTACACTGTAGTTACATTCTTGAAGCTCAGTACAGAACATACAGTTCAACACGCACTTCTGCACCAATAGTTTAATGTACACATAACGTATAGTTTTCTTACATTTGTAAGACAAGCATACGAATCATATTAATATTCACAAATGACATAGAATTATGTGCAAAATTCCATCTAACTGGGCTGGCAGCCTCACAGCCTCTTTCCCCAAAAGGGAATGTGATGCATTTTTTGGCATTCAGCTTGCGACCTTGTTTCTGGCACCAATCATTTGTTTGGGTGAGACCCTCTTATTCAGAATTGTTTTATTAAGTCACTGATGTGAATTCTTTACTTTATTGCAAATTTGTTGGCTTATGTTTGTGGATTATAGTACTGTAGGACTGCTAATGTTGACACTTTACCTACTTGGACTGCTGGAGTGGTTTTCCCAGTGTGAATTGGCAGTACTGTGGTGTATTAATGACAGTGACAGTGTGTGCCAGTTTTTTCTTTGCAAATGAATGAGTTTTTTGGGGTAGCATGCAAAGTAAACAGTGTTTAGCTTGATGGTACAGCTCTGATTAGGTTATTGAAAGCTACCATCCTTGTAGCAGTAAGAAACTGTTTATTACATGCTAACCATACATGTTCATAGCTCTATTGCAGTCCATCTGAATTTCATGAATTATATGAAGAACTTTTCAAAAGGCCCAGTATTACTGGCAAAAAGTACAGACCAACATTCACAGTAAATGTGATGTGCTTTACATGTAATGGCTGTTCTGAAGACTAATGGCATTAGTAAGGGGAGGCCCATGCTATTGGACTGCCGGACTGCAGCCCCCCCAGCTGTAAAGAAATAAAAAAATTAAAATTTGCGGATTAAAAAAAAAAAACGGACTTTTGCGCACTAATTCGGACTGCTGCTGAGACAGTCTGGAGCATACGCAGACAGTCTGGACTGGGAAACATGTAACAGCAGAGATCCCAGAAGTCTATGCAGTTTTAACTGCATAGACTGTCACTGGAAACAGATCAGACCCGGACTGCAACGTCAGCAGACGGAGTCTCGTATCTCACGTGGTGGATGTACTCCAGGAGTCTCGTCAGGGGATCTCGCGTGGTGGATGTAATGCACAAGCAGTTATGGATTTGGAGTGTGTCCTGGATTCTGAAAGGATTTGGCATTAGTGTCACTATGGATTTAATGGGGCCCAAGGTATCTACTGATGTCAATGTGTGTGTGTGTGTGTGTGTGTGTGTGTGTGCAAATGCCCCAGTTGCATATCCCGGTGGCTAGAACAAACTCATGGTGGTGTGGTAGGGAATACCTCAGGCTCGAACCCTGTACCTTGTATGCAGGTGTTAAGGACCTGAATTCCCTACCCACCACCATTTGTAAAACAAATTGCATATTTTTGCCTCATATTTGATCTGATCTGTTCCTCATGATATCTGTGGCTTCTAAATGCTGTAATGCCTGATATTTGATGGTGCAGTGGTAGCATTGTTGCCTTACAGCTGCAGGTTTTTAGGTTTGATTCTTGGCTGGGGTGCCTTCTGTGTGGGGTCTGCATCTTCTCCCTGTGTTTGTGTGGGTTTGCCTTTGTGTCCTCCCATGTTACAAAGACATGTCTGCATTATTTCTTCGTGGGCCTCTGCTGAAAATTGTTTTTTTGTTCCAAGTCAGACTGTCCTGATTAACAAATGTTAAATAAAATTGACAGTCATTTGAATTTCAGACTTCAGGTTTCTGAATGTTTAAGTCCTTACATATTTGATGGTGCAGTGGTAGCATTGTTGCCTCACAGCTATAGGTTTTCTGGTCTGATTCTTGGCTGGGGTGCCTTCTGTGTGTAGTCTGCATCTCGTCTGTGTGGATTTGCTCTGGTGTCCTGCCATTTTACAAAGACATGTGTCTGCAGAATTTCTCCCTGGGCCTCTGCTGAAAATTGTTTTTGTTCCGTCAGAAGTAACATTGACAGGCATTTGAATTTCAGACTTCATATTCTTCAGAAAATACATAGTAACACAACCTTTTATTCTAGCAATTTTCTAAGTTTATAAGATGAATATTTGAAATTTGTCCTTATTTTTGGGACTGTATTACCCCATTATTGGCTTTGTCCAGGTTTTTTGTGCTAAGGTTGACAGCTATGGCAAGAACTGAATTCAGTGAATATGTTTGAGGGCTGTATTCCCTCATTACTGGGTTTGTCCAGGTGTTTTGTGCTAAGAGGTTGACAGCTATGGTGAGAACTGAATTAATTAAATGATAGCCATTTAAGTTTCAGTCTTCCGCTCTTTCACAAAGCAGCTGATTTGGCGTAGTGGTATGTTGCTTTGACTGTTTTGCACAGGGACCTTGGCAGTAAAATGTATGGTGGTAACACAGCATTTTTCTTTCACAAAGCAGCTGATTTGGCATAGTGGTATGTTGCTCTAACTCTTTTGCACAGGGACATTGGCAGTAAAATTTATGGTGGTAACACAGCATTTTATTCTAGCAACTTAGATTATACAAGCAATGTTTAATGTGTCCCTGGTTTTTGGACTTTTGACCCCCCCCCCCAATAAATTTGGCTTTTTCCAGATTTCTTGTGCTGCGAAGTTGAGATGCAGTTGAGTATTGAGTAGATTTTACAAGGTGCTGAGAGCTGCAGGGGAAGTGAAGTTTAGTGCTGCTTATGCTAAGTTGTTGGTTCTACTCCAACAAGTAGAATGCTGCCATACTGAAAAATTTAAGAAACATGAGCCTGTTATGAGTTTGCCATCCCTTTCCTATTGCAATATTACTAGCTTATCATTTTTAATGTAATATAGGCAATTTATTCCTCAGGGGCATCAGACACTTTATTTTTCGATGAAACCATGAAATATAAAGGTGTTTGCTAGCAGCGACCTCTTCATTAGTTACAGATTTATTTAATGTGGAATTATTTAGATGACTTTTTTACTTCTTCAGAGATTGTGCATATTTACTGATAATGGTGGACTGTAGAATTGTGCATATTTACTGATAATGGTGGACTGTAGAATTGTGCATATTTACTGATAATGGTGGACTGTAGAATTGTGCATATTTACTGATAATGGTGGACTGTAGAAGTTTGAGTAGACTTTTATGATGGAAATGTTTTGAACTGGGCAGTTTTGTCATTATTGGTGCATGTGTTTTGTTTCATAGTTTACTGGAAAAACGTTCAAAACAATAGGAAGGTGTATCAAAGAGCACATGTATGTTTCATATGCAAGGGGCCTATGATTTGAAAACAGCCCAGAATTAATCTTTATCTGCCACTGGTAAAATGTATTTTCTTTGAATGTGGGTTTCAATGCTGTTTCAATGAATGTGAGTTTCAAGGGCAGAGAAGTTTTAATGCTAAGTTTGTTTAGCAGATGTCTTAGTGTTTGTGCTGTAAAATGCAAAATAAAACTTTCAAATGAAGTCCAAATCATCATAGAAGTAAATCAGTATGCACATTAGTGTTTATGGTAAATGGAGTGAAATAGCCAAGTAATGGATCATTGGAATGGCTAAAGGGGGAGGCTCCATTCGACCATGATTTTGTGAGGGGGAAGGGCGGCAAACTTAAAGACAGCCCCAGCTGAACTATACCTCCCAACTGTCCAGATTTTCAAAGAATTAATAGATTTTTGCTTCTTATTTTTGGTTTGTTCCTCATAAAATGTGTGGTTTTCTGGCAAATCATTTAGGAATTAAGTCACTAAATAATGACACACTGAGTTTCAGACTTCATAACCTTCAGTAAAATGCATGCTAAAGTAAGACCTGTTGTTCTATCAACTGTCTCAGTTTATACAAGAGCAATTTTTAGTACTGTTTATATGTTCCCCGAATATATTTGGCCTTGTCCAGATTTATTGCATTAACAGGTTGAGAGGTACATGGAAATAATTTGCTTTATAGAATTAGGCATAGCCAAACCTCTCAACTGTCTCTGATTTTGGCTCAAAATGTTGCTCTTCCCCCTAATAATCCCTCTGCAAAATAGCAATTTTGGAAGAAAACATGGAGGGTTTACAATTAAGAAATAACTGTAATAAGAGTTATAGATTACTTTTATTTCAGAAATGCACGTAGATTATTTTATTTTGTCACCTGCTCAAGTTAGCAGTACTAATATTAAAGAGTTCCTTCTTTGACAGGTTCCCAGCTGTATTGTGTGGCTATTTTATATTTTTACATCACATTTTTGGTCCATTTTTCATAAAATTGTGTTTTTTTGGCAAATTAGTGACACATCATTAAAGACTGAAGTTAGAAAATAATGACAGACATTTGAGTTTCAGATTTCATGCCCTTCAGAAAATGCATACTAATGCAAGACCTACTATTCTATTATCTTTCTAAGTTTATAAGAGCAATATTTAAAAATTGTCCTTATTTTTGGCCCTCTGTCCCACTTCTTTGTATGGTTTTGTCCAGATTTCTTGCTCTGAGGTTGAGAGGTATGACAAATGTGTCAGGGCCATCACAGTCAGCCAGAGACATTTCAAATTGTGACATACTTGTTGCACCCCACTCCCCCATGTAGTGACTCTGGATGTGTCGAAGCAAGGCAAGGAGTAGTTATGCAGTGTAAATGTGCAGAGTACCCCCCCCCCATCCAATGTAGACACAAGTACTAGAGTGGCTTTTCATCTGTCCTTGATTTTTGCAGAATGGTTTGGTTTCTGTCATATTTTTTGTACTTTTGATTTATGCTTATTACTCAAAGTGCCTGTTGCTCTGTGTTTAAGTAGCAATACTTTAATGACCGTCACGTAAGCTTGGCTGAGATCATAAGATGCAAGTAAGCTTTAATAAGCATACTGTTAAAGAATTGCCAACATTGAACACCTTTCTGTTGTTGCCATGTAGAGAATACTTAACTAGATAATGTATAAGCCTTGGGTATTGAAGTGCATATGACAGTATTTGTAATAAAGGACAGGATTACATTATTTTAAGAAGCTCATTACGCTTCATTACGCTTGGAGACTTCCAGTCATCTCTGCAGGCTTTAGCCGTAAACTAAACAGAATGCCAATCATATGGTCCATAACCTGTACAGTAATCCTTTTAAGCAATGTATCTTGAGCTTATTTCTTGTTTGCTTTTCATTTTTTACTTTGATCATGTTTTCCCCATGAAACAAGTAGATAGTTTTCAGGCAGCAGGTCTTTTTTTAGATAAGAAACATTTTTACAAGTGGGAGCATCAGAGATTTCTACTTTCAGCATGTTACTTGGTACTTTAATAAAGCTGAATATAAATTATAATTAGAACTGCAGTGCAAGAAGTGGTTTGAGTTGAGTGCTGCTTGTTTTTCTTATACTTGATTTTGACTGGCATTCCATTAATGTATATAAAAAGTAATTTATTTCTTCATGCCTCACAACCTTTTTGTTTCCATCTAGATATTAAGTAAGCTGTCATGCAGCCAATGCATCAAAATACTGTTATTCTTCTACACTTCATTTTGTCTTGATTGGACTCTCATAATGACGGTTTGGCACCCAGGGCAGTCTATTTAGTTAGTTTTTGTGGTTTTGAGCATAGCTCCTCCCCTTTCTAGTTGGCCACACCCCTTCCCATTGACCCCACCCATTCAGGTGTCTCCTGCAGCCCCCCTTTGATTTGAAGTCACCAGCCGCCACTGGCATTAGTACTACAAATGAAACAAAGCGCCTCATTGGCCCTCCTCAAATGCAGTCTGGACAACTGGATGGGTAACTGTAAATTCATCCCAGGGTTTCCACTTGTATCTCTCCTGTCTGGATATTTTTGTGTTATGTTGCAGATGTAAAAGGCTTCCTGCAAAACCAGTAGCATATACTACATCTATAGCTAGTTTTCATTTTTATTTCCTTATTTTTTTTAATGTAAATTGTTAGTCATCGTTTTAAAAATTTTAAATATAACTAGGAATAAAGTAGTTAATAGTAGTTACTCCTTTTTTACTTTGCAGCATGGCTTCTGCATCCTGCCAAAACAAAATAGGTATGAAAAGAAAAATAGTGGATGAAAGGAAAGTCTTTCAGGAAAAATGGACCAACGACTACTTCTTTGTTGAATCTAACAATAAAGCGCTTTGCTTAATATGCAGAGTAGTGGTATCCATTTTCAAGGACTACAATTTGAAAAGGCATTATATTCAAATCCACCCCAAATTAAGTGAATTGCAAGGAGTGTGCCGTAGACAGAACATATTAGATTAAAAAAAAAAAATCTTACATTCCAACAACAGCTGTTTCGAAAATCAGCTACTCAGCCAGATTCTTTACTGAAGGCAAGTTATGTTGTAGCAAATTTAATTGCTAAAAAATCCAAGCCATTTGCCAATGGTGAATTTATTAAAGAATGCCCTGAAAGTGTAGCAGACATAATTTGCCCTGAAAAAAAAATCAGATTTTTCTAAAATAAGTTTCACACCAGACAGTCGCAAGGCATGTGGAAGATATAGCCAAATCTATTGAAAATACTTTGGAATCTTGGTGTGCAACTTTCAAGTTTTACTCGATAGCTTTGGATGACAGCACTGATGTTACAGATACAGCACAACTTGCCATATTTATTTGTAGTATTGACAATGATTTATTTATTTACTTATTTATATTTGTTGACCGGGAGAGTCCGACTGGACACAGGTCCATTTTCAGTGGAGGCCCGGGGAGAAAATCTCCACATTAAGTATTATTTGCATTATACAGTTAAAAAACATAGCATTTAAATATAGACATTAGTCCAGTTAAGGACGCAAGACAAGAAGAAAACAGATGTAAAACAGCTGTAGAACATAGTAGAATTTTAAAATATGGTGACATATACTAAACATAGTTACAAATGTAGTTGAGATTCATCAGTGAACAATTGATACAATCTGTTTTTGAGGTACATAACAACCATTAGCAGTTGTTGCTACAAGAAGTTAGTATTATGTGGTAGGTAGCTGGGAACAGGAGTAGCCAAGCTTGCTAAGAGAAGATTGTTGATAAGGGCTGAGAGAGGTAGTAGGTGGGAGGAGTGGATGGTATTAGAGGGGGGGTTGCAAGGGCATATCTGGCAAGTTTTTAAGTGTAATTTTAATAAAGATTTAAAGTGGGTGCAAGAAGTTACAGAGGTAATTGAGGATGGGAGGGAGTTCCAGAGTTTGGCTATAGTGCAGGAGAATAATGCTTCTCCAGCAGAGTTAATGGCTCTTGTGACCTGTAGGAGGTTTTGTGGCTGGATCTTAGTGGTCTCGTGGTTATGTAAGGTTGGATTAGGTTCTGGAGGGATGGGATTTTAGTGGTTGGTTTATTAGTTTGTGGATTTAGATCTCAGTATTACTGAAGAACTGGCCTGTCTGGTTCCACTGAAAGATACAACGAAGTCTGTTGATCTGTCTAAAGCAGTAAAAGAAACACTGGCAAGATTTTCCTTGACCATCGAAAACCTGTCTGGCATAGTAACTGATGGTGCTCCAGCTATGGTTGGAAAGAGGGAAGGACTAACAACACTGATGGAAGAAGATGCAAAACAGATCAGTAATGTGCATTTCATGAAGTACCACTGCATTATACATCAAGAAAATTTGTTTGCACAGATTTTAAAAATGGAAAATATTATGAACGTTTTTGTTAAAACAATACATTTTATAAGATCCAGAGGATTAAAGAACCACCAGTTTCAGGAGTTTCTGAATACCTTGGAAAGTAGCTATGGAGACATTGTATACTTTACTGCAGTAAGGTGGTTAAGTCACAGAAAAATGCTGAAACATTTCTTTGATTTAAGAAATTAAATAAAGTGCTTTATTTAGTCAAAAGGAAAGTCTGTACCCAAATTTGAAAATGCAAACTGGATGGCTGATTTAGCCTTCTTAGTGGACATCACTGCTCATTTAAACGACCTGAACCTGCACCTCCTATGTGAAAATCTGCTAATAAATGGCATGTTTCAAACAGTGACAGCATTTGAAGTGAAACTGAAATTATGGCACTGTCAGATTAAGAACAGTAACTTCATTCACTTTGAAACACTGTCTGAGCAAAGCCACATACATACTGAAAAATATGCGGCATTACTTAATAGTTTATCACAGGACTTTGAGAGTAGATTTCAAGATTTCAGAAAACACCAGCAACAATTCAATATATTTGCTCCTCCATTCTTAGTTGACATCAACATGGTGCCTGCAAACCTGCAACTGGAATGCGTAGAATTGCAGTCAGATATACAACTTAAAGAACAATTTCTGCAAGTGTCTTTATTCGACTTTTATAAGTTGTACCTGCCTAAAGAAAAATATCCATCACTTCACAAACATGCCCTGTTCATGACATCTCTGTTGGGGAGTATGTACATTTGCAGGCATTTTTTTTCTCATATGAAGTATACAAAAAATAAAATCAGAACTAAAATTTTAGATGAACATTTTGAAAGTACTCCGCATTGCCACTACCTCTATCAAAACCAATATAGACGCACTGGTATCAAAAAGACAGGCTCAGTGTTCACATTAAAAAGGTTATGCTCATAATGTTTGTTTATTACACAAAAGAACAATCTTGACTTGACAGCCCGAACCTCCTGATATGGACACTAAGAAAGTATAACAAGAACTAGGACCAATAAGTTTGAATTCTGCGAAGGTCTGTGCCTGGCTGCACCCTTGTGAACAGGTTTCATGAATAAACATTGCCACTGCTAATAAAGTCAGTTATTTGTTGAAACTTGTGAAAAGTAACAAACACTGGAAGACCCCTTTCAAATTTTCTGCAAACATTGGGAAACAACGCAAGTTGGAGACGTATAATGAGCTAAGGAAGAAGCACAAAAAGGTGTCATCTGATGATGCTATGCCTCATAGGGTGTCATCTGATGATGCTATGCCTCATAGGGTGTCATCTGATGATGCTATGCCTCATAGGGTGTCATCTGATGATGCTATGCCTCATAGGGTGTCATCTGATGATGTTGTGCCTCATTGGGTGTCATCTGATGATGCTATGCCTCATTGGGTGTTATCTGATGATGCTATGCCTCATTAGGTGGATCAGTACACGTCAGCTGAAATGTGCATGCATGCATATTGGAGAGGCAACTGCAAAAAAGCAGGTGTGAGATTACCTTGTGCAACTGGAGTGTGTTGCCGCATATCATCATGCGGCTCCATAGTAAGTGGGTGAACCAAAGTTGAATGTGTTCTATCAACTGTCAGGGAAACAAATGTAAAAATACAAATTGTTCATTTTTTAAGAAGTAAAGGTCTCATCATTCGTGCAAGCTGTGCATCACCACTGATGAACCTTCTTTCATCTTCAGACCAGCCTCACCAGATAGCAGTGCAACAGCAACAAATCTTGACAGTGCCAGATGTAGTCATGTCTTGCATAATTTCAAGGGCAGATTCCAAAGATATTATGTAATGTGTATTTCAAAAAGAGTGCTCAGTTTGATAATACCATTTAAGATGGCAAATAGAAAACTGTGGGAACCATCCACAGACTTTAATTGTTTGTTTGGAGCACTGAGGGACAGAGAATTGTAGGTCTCATCATTCCTGCAAGCTGTGCATCACCACTGATGAACCTTCTTTCATCTTCAGACCAGCTTCACCAGATAGCAGTGCAACAGCGACAAATGTGGCAACAGCTTCATCCACAGAGTATTTGACACTTCATCGATGCTACAGAGTGGCAAAAAGCAAAGGTCCACTATCCCAGTAGTGGCAACATACCTACTGCAATGGAATTGGAAACAGAAGAACATACAACATATGGACATTAAGGACATGACTGAAGACATGGACATCTTTAAGAAACCAGCAAAATCAAGAGGTATGATCTTATACAAATGGAAGGGTTCCGTACGTTAATTAATTTTTTTTCTTTTTACAAATAAACTAAGATGTTAGAGTTAACTGTTATTTTAAGAATTAGAATTAGAATGAAAATTTGAATTTTAGGGCAAATATTACGCATTTATTACATTTATTCATTGTTTAAATAGACCTACAATCCAGCCAGGGGGTTCACTTTGGTCGCCCGCGACAGCGAAAAACAGTTAACTATATGATATTTTTTATATGCAGCCCCAATACAATTTCTATTGACTCAATGTGGACCCGGCAAGCAAAAAGGTTGGACACCCCTGCTCTAGACATAGAGAACTGTATTGTACAACATTATTGATGCCTCACTCACCAGGCTGAACAAGGAGAAAATAATGGCTAGTTGCCTGTTGGGGACCAGGATTCTCCAAGTTACACATGCTCTCATGTCACTGCACCACAGGTGCCAGTACGATTCAGACACAGCCCATGTAGGTATAAATGACCCAAGATGTTCCTCCTTAGACTATATGAAGAGAGACATTATGGTGCTCTTGGACTATATGTCACTGACTGATATGTACCTAGCACTGAGCAACATTCTACCTTCACTGGTTCCCTATTACGCTGTCACAGATGCAGGTTGTCGAATGCATCTTTGTCGAAGAGTAAAGCGTGAAAAGGCAAAATAGCAAAGCGGTTGTTCAGCGAATTCTTTCCCTGGGAAAGAATTCATTTGGCTGCTTTCACTACTTTGCCTTTTCAGCACTGTAGTGCAATCTCGGAGTTGGTATATTAAAGTAGGGGGGGTGAGGGATGAAGCCTCCCACATTAAGTAATGTTTTGCTGGGTTTTTTTTTGTTTTTTTTTCAGAACAGAGATTGTTTTCCATTGGAAAATAATCGCTGTTCTGAAGTTTCGACATTGTAAGCTTTCACTTACATGGGGTCGATTATCTGTCATTCGCTCTTCTGAATGTGCGATATGATACTATAGACCTACCTTCACCAAGGATTATGCCATAATACAAAGAGAAAACAATTGACTTTAATAATTGGATTAGTTTTGGTGTCATTCGATGGGATACAAGATTTGTCAGCATGGGAGGACATGGTTAACAAATCTTGTTGCTTTGCCAACTATAGTCTGTACTTATCCCTTCTAGGCTTTTGAATAGGGTCTATATTACATAGTCGAAGTTTAATAACTTTGAACACAGAATGTTTGAACCATCCTGTTCGAGGTTAAAAAACTTCAACTATGGATAAAAAACAAAAAAAAGAAAACAAAATAAACTGTTGTAAGCAGAGGGGCAAGCCACCCTGCACCCCCTGCTACTTCAATATACCAACTCCAAGATTGCAACACATTGAACAAAATGGAAACCTCCCCTTACAGATATTAACATTGAAATGCTCAAATTTCTGCAAATTCGAACTTATGGTCTCAACTATATGATCGAACTTGCAGAAGTTTGACTATCTGGTAGGAACCCTTTTGAATATTGGCTAAAACATTGCCCTCCCCATAGAGCCTTTTTATGCAATGCCAAACTGACAAACCTTCCATAACAAAATCTACCCAAGCAAATCTAAAGGTGTTACTGTTTAATTCCAAGAGTCTAAACAAGAAGTTCCTCTCCCTCCAAGTTCTCCTCACCTTGGAAAATGCGGACATCTGAGCAGTTACTAAGAAATAGTTTAAAGCCTTAGAAAGTACCCTAGCAGACAGCACCCCTGCAGTTGTATGGAAGGCACTGAATCCTTATTCAGTGCTTTCCACACATTTAGACCAGGAACTGCAGAGACTGGGACTAAAGGTGAAGGTTTCTCAATCTAAATACCTCTGTGTTGGTTAAACAAGATGATGCACTGAAGTTCCTCCATTTTCAGATTACCTTATAAACTAGGAATTATATGCAGGTGCAAAGATTCCTAGACTTTCTAAGCACAAACACCCTGAACCATTTAGAGCATACGCCTAATAGAGGTACAAACGTATTGCACCTGTTACTCAAAAATGTTGGATAATGCTGTATCCCCCTCTTTTCATGTCCTCTCTGATAAGGTCAGATCAGAAAGCAGACTCCTTCAAAATAAGAATCAATTTTGTAACCTCAGCAAACCCTGCAACACTTAAAAATTACTCCTAGGCAAACTGCCTTTTATTAAATGATAACATACCCCTCCAAACCCAGATACCACAGCAGCCTATGTGGAATTATGCACAGAAGCTCTGAGTAGCCATGGCAGTGATTGCATAGAGGCTGCTGTGCTAAACAGAAGTAAGCCCAAAACTAACTTGAAAAACAAACCACCCTGGTGGAATCTAAGATTAGACAGGTTGTACAACAAAAGAAAAAATGTCATAGCTAAAATTAGGAAGTACATCACCAAAACAAAAAAAAATTACCTCATCAAAATGAATAGACAACTAAGAGAACTAATTAAGTCCAACAAAGCAAATTTTGAGGTAAGGATAATGTTCCATAAGTCCTTCTTTAGCTATGTCTGAAACCTCAAAGCCAGCACACAACAAAGTGCCTAACTGATGGTAAATGGAGACATATTCACAGAACATGTAGATTTAGCAAATCATCTGGCTGATAAATTCAGCTCCAACTTTATGCCCTTCTCACTCCTAGCTACCTCCCAGGAAATATTATCTAACATAAACCCTCCAGCTATTAGTAGAGAGCAGGTCTTAAATGTGCTCCTTAAGGCCAAGAATACAGTTTTAATGGCTTCCAGTGATATCCCAGGAAACCTCCTAAACAGCCTGAAATGTCACTTTCAGGGGCACTGGAGTCACTATTCAACCATAACCTCTATATGGGCTTCATGCCACACAAATGGAAGACTGAAATAGTCATCCCTCTGCACAAGGGTGTCACTATCTTCCATCATAGAGCTGGGCCTGAAATCACTGCATCTAGGTTCAGAGGCAAGTACCAGCCTAGCTGCCCTTGTGGGTGATTTTAAGCCTAGTCAATTTTCCTTTAGTGAGAATCAAACCCAGTACCTAGTGTTTATGAGGTTGACACATTAACCATTACATCTGACTTTGACACTGCAGGAGTTCTGCCACAAGGCCCTGCTCCTACAAGTTTACTGAGAATTTTGCCATTGTAAACTTTAAGCACATTTGTCATTAAGAACCTTTCTGTCTATTAACTTTAATCAAATGCATCCCTGCTATGTAATTGAAAGTTTCTGTGAAATAATGCACACACTGTAAGGACCTCTTACTAAGTGCCCACTGTCAACTTTTTCTTAACCAGTAGACTATGGTGCATATACCAGTTATTTAGCCTCAGGAAATTCCAGAAAACCTGCTTACTTCATATCTCTTTGTTAATTGCTTTCTACTGACTATATACTGATTGCTCTCAGTTATTATTTGACCTGAGGGTCACAACCAGACATGTCACACATCCAGTTATACAAGTCTACTTTATCCTCTCGAAAGACGATTTTGTCGAATATGAATTGCGCGAGACATAAACAGTGAAACGCAAATACATCGAACCAATGAAACCACGAAATTTAAAACATCGAACCGTCATAGTTGGCCAAACCCACCACCCGCAACACACTATGTACCCAAACACAATAACAAAAAGCACATACATACACTAACAAAAACTTTACTTCTAACCCTAAAGTAAAGCACCAAAACCCTACTTCTAACCCTACACTAAACCCCACATACACAACTATCTATGCACTATACTTAACCCCTCCCTAACCCTAAGATCCGTAACTACGGCACACTTACCCTACAAAGCTATACCCAAAAAAACTGAAATTCCACACACACATACACTTAACAAAACCCTACACTAAACCTTACATGCATTACCTACCTATGCACTTACCTTAACCCGCACCCTAACCCTAAGTTCCGTAACTATAGCACACTTACCTTATGAAGCTATACCGCAGACGGGCCAACTATGATGGTTCAAAGTTTTCAATTTCACACTTTCGTTGGTTTGACCTATTCACGTTTCGCTGTTTATTCGACAGAATCGTCTTTCGAGAGGATAAAGTAGACCCCAGTTATACTGCATATTTAAAAATCAACACACAACCTTTCCAAGTTTAACCTAGAAATATTTATTACTAGACTATCATGGATTAACTGGAACTTTCTAAAAATCCTCCCCTTAAACAATGCTGTAATTAAATTCAATACATTTTTTTCTAAAGATCTGTAATAGTCTTGCACCTCCTAGAAGGGAGAGACTTAAATAATGCAATTTGGCTATTCACAAAAAGTGGTATAGTAATTCAGGATAGAGAAAAACATGGAAAGAATGGCAAAAATGCAAAACACCTCCACATCTTGAAATCTTTAGAATGTTTCACAATCGTACTAAAAGCAAATAAATGAAGAAAAAAAATCACATCTTGAAAACTTTAGAGTGCTTTGTTATCATTCTAAAAATCAAATGAATGAAGACAAAAATCATTACTATAATAAATTTCAGAATAATACTAAACACAGCCCTAAATTATTTTGGACATCCATTAAAGAAATCTTACAACATGGCCAAAATTCAACCCAAAGCCCTCTCCCAATAACTCACCACATGAAACTGCAATGCAGTTCAACATACTTTATAGATAGTATATCATCTTTAACCAAGAATTCATCAACATCTAATTAATCCTAACCCCGTCCAACACCCACATATCACCATATCCACTTTCACCTTCAAACCTGTGCCCACAACCTATAGAAAACTACTCTTAAACAAACTTAAACTGTGCTCTTCTTTAGCTGATGACCTAGCAAGTACCTAAAATAGCAGCCAATAGCATTCCCTATCTTGTCTCAATCCTTGTATATTGGTCAGTCCAGGAATTCCACATTCCCTCTCTCTGGAAAAAGTCACACATTATCCATCTGCACAAAGGAGGAAATTCAACAGATATTAATAACTTTAGACCAATGGCAGTCTATCTACCTTTGCCAAAATACTTGAAAAATGTATTCAGGAAAAATTGGTAGACTATCTCCTGAAGGAAGAACTCATATCCCCTACACAACATGGCTATAATACTAGTATTGCCCTTCTAACTTATATAGATACTGTCAATAAAGCTGAAGATAACAGCAAACTAGTATCTTCCTTATTTCTAGACTTGTCTAAAGCCTTCTACACAGTTTGTCACAGCAAACTTCTACTTCAAATATCCTCACTACGTCTCTCTCAGCATGCCTTTCTGTGGTTCAAAAGCTACTTGGCCAATAGGTGTCGGTCAGTAAAATGGTATTCCATGCTCTCTCCTTACCTGTCAGTCACTTCCAGTGTACCCAAAGCCTCTATCCTTGGTCCCCTTTTCTTTAACCTTTTCAACAACACCCTTCATACTTCCACACAACGGCCACCCTAATACAATACACAGATGATTCCACTCTCATTTGTACATCTGACAACATGATGCACATTCAAAAATAATAATTTAACAGTCACTGAAACATGGCTTTATAAATCACAACTCATGCTCTACTCAAACACAACCAAAATACTACTTTTTCCCCCAAATCCCTCTCTCATGAAAAACAAAATTTAAAGTCCTGTCTCTTGATAATTCAACCATTGAAGTCACTTCTCATAGCAAATTATTAGGGGTGATAGGTAATGATAAGCTCACATTTGATCTGCATATACAAAATTGCATAAGAAAAACTTGTGAAAAACTAGGGATACTTTACCGAGCCAAAAACGTTTTCATCGACAACTAAAGCTACACTTGCCACTACTTATCTCCTCCCCACACTTCTTTATGGTGCTCCCATCCTCACTAAGCTCCAGGCTTTACAAAAATTAAAACTTGAACAATGCTATAACAAAGTTGCTAAATTTACAGCAAATAACCCTTTCAGAACCCAACCCTGTATAGCACTAAACAGCTTAAATTGGTTAGAACTGCCTCATCAACTAACATATTCACAGCTTCTTACCACCTATAAAATTATCCAACATCCATCTGTCTGTCCAGCAGTAAAAAACATTCTGCGCAGCTATGTTCCCAGTTGGTCATTGTGATCCAGTGATCAAAAACTCCAGTCTGTCTACAAACCTATCAAATTTACTGGCCATTGTCTGTACTCGTACAAGGCTGATAACAAAGGAAGGAAAAAACACCAGCCAGAGTTAACACTTTATTCAAATCCACAGTTAAGCACTTTCATCCCTCATGTAGGGACTTCTTCAGAACAAATTCATAAACTCCACCCAGCACTTATATGCCGCCCTTTAAATACCATAATTAACAAATTACCTATCCATCAATAAAAAATTTAAACATGAATACTAACTAAAACATATTCTAAAACTATTAAAAACATGTTTTATCCCAACAAAGTTTTCAATTTCAACACACAATTAATACTAAAAAATTCATTAATTCCAGGGTACTGTTACTCAGTTACACCATGGAGAACACAAGTTCCAATGGAGACATCATTGATCTTTTGAACCAAGTGAGTCAGCAATTAACTTTGCATTCTTCACAAATCAAAAGCCTTTTGGAAAGGCAGAACAGTGGTGCAAACATGTTTGGCAGTTTTGGCTTTCTGCTAACCCAGCCAACTCAATCCATGAGGTCGGAGAACCTTGTGGAAGGAGGAGGTGATACATATTGTTTATTGTCTGAATTTAAAAATAGTACTTTTAACTTTAATCAAGTGACTGGGGAGATTTGTAATGTGAAAGTTCAATTGCTTTCATTGGCAGAAGCTTGAGTCTTTGGTGGGTGCTTTGGATGCACAAAATACTGGTATACAAGCTGGTTTATTATTTGAGCACTACAGAACTAATTATGAAAACAGTTTTTCTTATGTTGATAATGTTTGCAAGAACATTTTCGCATGGAAAATGAACAAATTAAGGAGAGATATGGACAAGTACGCTAAAGAGAAGTCATATCCATGTTCAGCTGATCATCAGTGGTAACAGTAGTGAGGGAACCAATCATCGAGCGGGAAGGGAACATAAAGTCAGGTCATCACTGACATATTATAAAAATCAAGGAATGGATGTCCCTTTAGAACAAGGTATGAGGCGTTTGGAGAGATTAAAAAAACAGGGGGCAGCGGTTCCAAAATTATGCAGCGAGCCATTCCAAAGATTAGCTTTCACAGGGGGCAAAACCGAAGAATCAAAATTATGTCCAGCACCAGTGGAGAAAATGATGGACTTAGCAATAGAACTGGTTAATTCAATAAGTGAAATTAATGATTGTGAAAACCACATTCACTTGTATGAGAACAATGACACTTATTGTGTGGACTTTGAAAATGGACAAAGTATTCAAAATTACTTTTGTGATAGTATTGATGATAATTTTGATGTTCTTATGCAGTGTATTGATAATGTAATGATTCATGAAGAGAATTTAGTTCCGAAGGTCATTTTAAATTCTGTTGGTGATTTTAAAATATACAATTATTCCAGCAAAAATATTCATATGGCACATGCCGATTTATTGGCAAAAGTTTTTACATATGTACCAATTAGAAGGGGGAAAGTGGCTGAACTGTTAACTGATCTAAAATTATTTACACAAAAATTAAATTTGCGTATGTGGTTTAATAATAGCCTATCGAAAAGTGATGAAGATTGTATGAAGTTGCATAAACCAAGTATGTTTAACCCACCTTGTGTAATATGGTGGGGATATTTGGAAAAGCATGTGAGTTGGACCTTAGGGAATCCTTAAAGTGTGCATGTAGTGATGAAAGTGGCAACTTGACTGTAGATGAAAAATTTTATTATTAGATATATCTAGGGATAGACACATACGGGTTATGAAACCCGACAAAGGAAATGGAGTTGTTATTATGAAAAAAAATGATTATTACAACAATATGGCCACCTTATTAATGGAAGACACATATCAGGAAAGTTCAATTAATGAAATTAATATTTCATACAGGAGGTTGGATATGTTGTTGGATGACTTGTTATATCAAGGGCAAATTGATGAAAATGCTCATGCATACATGAAAAATGAACATCCCGTGGTTGCCAGTATTTTTGGGGTCCCTAAAATCCATAAGGGACTAAAAAACCTTAGCTTTAAGCCTATTGTTGATGGTAAAAGAGGCAAAACTTGTTTTATAGCAAAATACTAGGATTTTCACATGAAGAGAGGTATGCAGTCCCTTCAGAATATGTGTAAGGACTCTTGGCAATTTTTGTCAAAATTAAAACTGAATATGAGGAAAATATGATTTTAGTACCTATTGATATATGTAATTTATTTTCAGTGATACCACATGAAGAAGGTTTGATATGGTTAGAAACACAGTTATTGGCTTCCGGTGTTTATGATCAAAATAAATTTAATGTGTATGTGACCTTGATGGAGGCAATATTAAAAAATAATTATTATGGTTCAAAGGTCAATTTTCCAAACAGACCACAGGTGTGGCAATGGGGGCAGCATGTGCCCCCATTTTTGGCAACTTTGTTATGTCATTCTGGGAAAATCAATATATATATTCAAAACTAGCTACATGAAATGTATTAAATATTACACCAGATATTTGGACGATATGTTTTTAATATGGACTGATTCAAAAGACAAATTGGAAGAATGTTTAGAATATATTAATGAGGCAGTGCAGCATTTTAAATTCACATACAAGTTTAGTTTTGACATAGTTACATACTTAGACGTGGACTTGAGAGTAGATAAAGAAAGTAAGTTATTGTCTGGAATATATAGGAAGCCAACTTTTTCCAATTCGTATTTGGATTACAGAAGTTGGCATCCCTTTCATCTAAAAAAGTCCATAGTTAAGGAACAATTTGTATGGGCTGCTAAAATGGTAACTCTTGAAAGTGATTTTGTTAAAGAAATAAATTACATTTCAGGAATGTTTGTTAGAAGGGGATACCCAGACGAGTTACTTAGGAAACTCAAGGATGAAGTGATTAGTGACAAGGATGGGTGCATTTACCAATTTTAGGTACTAAAATATAGATTGTTTAATAAATAGTAACACCCATAAAAAATTTGATTGGGATTATAAGAATTGGAGTGTTATTACTATATTCAACAAGGATTCCCACAGGGTATGCCAACTTATTGAGAAGAATTGACAGCTATTAAAATTAGATAAAATGTGGCAAAAAATTTGCCTAAAACACCCACGTTTATGTTTAGAAGGGATCAGTCCTTTAAAGACATATTAGAGTATGGAAATGGGCATGACAATGGTTTAAGTGATAAAAATATGTGCTCCCAATGTCCCCATGTATTGGTATCGGGATTAAATGGTAAGAACATATTTATCAGGGGGCATTATAATTGTTAAAGTAAAAATGTGGTGTACATGACAAAATGTGTAACATGTCCTGTATTTTATATAGGAAAAACGTGTAGACAGTTCAGCGAAAGGATATATAATCACCTGCAAGACATTAAACATGGCAAAACAACAAATGCCTTTAGTAGGCATATAATAAAATATAATTACCATGTTTTTAAGTTTTTGGTAGTGCAACAAATAAGAAATGACTTGCAGGGAAGGGTGGTAGCTGAACATTTGGATATATGGGAGCTAAAATAGCAAAGTATGTTAGATGCCACAAAGTAACTCAGTATTAATGAGACTGTTAGTATTAATTGTGTGTTGAAATTGAAAAAATTGTTGGGATAAAACATGTTTTTAATAGTTTTAGAGCATTTTTTTAGTTAGTATTCTTCTTTAAAATTTTAATTGATGGATTGGTAATTTGTTAATTCTGGTATTAAGGGCTGTATATAAGTGCTGGGTGTAGTTTATGAATTTGTTTTGAAGAAATCCCTACATGAGGGATGAAAGTGGTTAACTGTGGATTTGAATAAAGTGTTAACTGTGGCTGGTGTTTTTTCCTTCCTTGGTTATCTACTTTGTGGGTTCTAATCGTTGGACTCGTACAAGTTTGCTAAAGCCTAGAACTCATTACCCGTATGCATCCTCCTTCCCATCTTTCACAACCAGTCTGAAAAACTTCCTAGCTAAAATCTGTGTCTGTACTTGCTCAAAACCAGGATAAACTATATTTCTAAATGTGAATAAATACCTTTTCATTCCTTATACCTCCGTACTCTCCCTTCTTCACTTACTTCCTTTCTTCTATCAAATTCTCTTCCCTGACTTTCTCTCTAAATATATCATAAGCCTGTTTTTCCTGGGTCTATATTAGATAATCGAACTTTCAAAGGTTTGAGTGTTCATATGGTCGACACCATATGATTGAATTTTTGAAAGTTTGAACATTTTTCTGCAGATCTCTGTACAGCACAGAATGGGATGGCTTCCCCTCTGCTTAAAACGTTCAGGTAGGTTATTTGTGTAGCTTGTTTTTTTTTTTTTATTAGATGTTCAAACTTTTAAAATTTGATCATGTGGTGTCGACCATATGACAGTCGAACTTTTGAAAGTTCAATTATCTTATATAGACCCGTTTTTCCCTCATTTCATATTGCATTTCCTGTTGTATTAGATGACTTACCTTTGATTTCTCTATGAACTGTCTAATATTTTTATAAATATTAAACGATTGGTCATATAACTTGTATTGATTCTTAACCCATGTTTTTAAATTATCACTAACTTGTTATGATTATTTAAACTGCAGATGTTTTTGTTTTATTTTTGAAGATTGTAAAATTATTCTTCTTAAAATGTTTTGTAATAATTTGGAGCTTCTATTCCTCCTGGCCTCCAATGAAAATAGGCTTCTACCCAGTCAGACATTCCCAGTAACAAACATCAATAAATAAATAAATGGATCCTGGGACCTGCAGACTCATTAGTCTTACTAGTCTCATATGGAAAGCCATGGAAAGAATTATCATGGAAATTATTAACAATGACATAGGAAATGTTCAGACACTGGGCCTAATCCAGTTTGGCTTCATCAAGAACAGTTTATGCCTACTGAAGCAGGTGAACTTCTTTGAGAAGATCACCAAGACAATGGATAAGAGCGAGATGGTGCATACTGCCTACCTTGACCTAGCTAAGGGATTTGATGCAATACCACCCCCCCATGGGAATTTTAAACAAACTCACAAAAGTAGGCATAAATGCCTATGCAACTCACTGGATAGCCAGCTGACTCACATTCATGACTCAGGAAGTTAGGTCTGGCGAAACCACCTCCCACAAGCAGGCTGGTCACCAGTGGAATCCCCAGGGCTCTTTGTTTGGTCCACTCCTCTTTGGCATCTATTTTTTGGAAGTCAAGGCCAAAGTCAAGGGCCTCTGGCTTACCAAGTCTGCATATGATTACAGGCTAGGAGTTATCATAAGAACTGCCCAAGAGACTAACATCTTAGAAGAAGTCTAACACAGACACATGACTAGTGCCAAAGCTATGGCTTAATACTCAATGCCAAGAAATACATAATAGTATGTTTTGGGAAGATAGCCACCCAGGGAAACTACATCATCAATAAAACACCTCTAAAACTAGATGTGGTAGTTGGGGTTTTGGGAACTTGTGTAGATACTAACTTGTCTTTTGCCAACATGTGTCTAAGATAGAAAGAAAATCATTCTATGCCACTCAACATATAAGTAAGGGCATGGCATCAAGGTCCAGGGAAGTCATTATGCCATTGTTTTCAGGTCTCATCAACCCCATCATTGCGTATAAAGCTCCCTTTGATATGCACCTGACCAAGTATATGCAACAAGTGGTACACCCAGAGGTTTCTCAGAAAAAGAATGCAAGGTGTAAACACAATGTCCTATGCAGATCATGTCAAAGCCCTATATATGTTTCCTACAGACCGGTGAAAGGCTATTTATGCCTGGCATACAAACCATCCTTGGACCCCACTCTGATGGACCCTTTGCATATCTGCAAAATGAACAGCACCAGAACTACTAGATCTAAGGATTTAAACTTTGCTTGTGACTTAAATAGGACATGTTGCAAGGACAGGTAAGCATCTTATAGAAGTCACATTCTCTGGAATGAGTTTTTTATCCATGTGAAGCAGAACTCTTCCCTAGACTTATTCAAGTGCAATCTGAACCAGTAAATGGGAAATCAAAAAGTCACCCCTGGTCTGACACCTCAGTAACTTCTGGAGAGAGGCAGCTGTTAAATCATGTCCTAACTAACATGCACCCCTTAAAATAACCTCTAAGGCACAATAATGTTTGGTATACATTTGGGTTGCATGGCTAGGCTTATAAAGGCCCCAGTGGTTGTTACCCTAGTACATATTTATGAACCTATGAGAGGAGGTGGTTATTGAGGATCTTGTGGTAGAGCTATCCTCGGATCATAACCAAGTGAAGCAGAAGTGGGCACAGTATGCCATGCACTGGCTAAGGAGCAGCTTCTGGTTCACAGCTTGGAATGGATTAGTCATAACATACAGTAACAATGGTGTACGCAGTACTACACCCAGACTATGACATACCATGTGTGGACTGCCACACTGTCTATTAGCCACAGACTAGTTGGCATTATATGTACAGGTAGGAAGGGCACTGGTGATAGATGTCAGCAATGGGCATTGTGTGGGGGCAGTCTATCAATGTGAATGAGTGAGTGTGCATTCCTTGGTATGTTGATTGAGATGAGCCATAAGTACTGATAAGGGAAGGAATGGTGTCTCTGGTATTATGTACCTGGGCAAAAGTTGGTGGGGCTGATGGACATATATGAGTGCACATGGACATAAGTCTTGTAGATGATGCTGTACTGTGCTGAGGTCTAGCACAGAGATCTGCAGTATCCCCGCGAGTTGCCTGTCCCAACCATATATGTCCCCACCCATGGCAGCAGCCTCTCTGGGGATTGTCACTGGCATGATCCACTGCATGCAGAGAGGATTGAGGGAACCCATGTACTACAGGTGGCTTCAATATGAGTACTCTGTCCATGTCTGCATCCATGGCATCCTGCAGTGCATTCAACCCTGGCTGGAGGTCTAGAGGTCATGCTGCTACTAGGCATAAACCGTATCCTCAGCCTGCTATGGTGGGAATCTGCACTAAAAGTGAAAGAGAACAGGGAATGGGAATGACAATGGCCATGATGCATAGCCACCAGGGACATCTGCATCCCACAAACTCTCTACATTGGCTTTCAAAAATGCTTCATACTTGGGCCAGGCTGTCTCAGAAATTATCACACAAACGGAGTACGGCACCAATCACCTCTGCTATGGATGTAGTATCATCTGCCTGTCTCTGTGTGACAGCCCTGCATATATTCTGTATGATGGTCATGAGGACACTCACCTCATGTGGTGGGCAGTACATATGGTGTTGCTGGCCACTAGTACATTGACCTTGACTTCCCATTCTATGTTTAAGGGAGCTGCCAGTAAACAAGCAACAACCTTTGGATATGTTCAGGGATTTCTAGTGTAGATGAAGAAGGCCTTATGTTCATACCTCTCAACCTCTTAACCCACACTCACATGAACTGCAGATTACCGAGACAACAACACTGAAACTGCAATAAATGTAACCATCACATTACCAAAGTTGTTTTACAGGGAAAGAAGACACTTGGCCAGCATTTAACAGAATAACACACCAAAGTATGTCAAACCAACCCAGGTGGGGGCTACACTCCCCCGCACCCCCCACATCCCCCCAACTAAATATACCAACTACGGGAGTGCACTACAGTTGGGGAAAGGGCAAATTTCCCCATGTTGGCCAAATGTCTCCATTCCCTGTAAAAAAAAATGATAATGTTCAGATTCAGTTTATTGCACATTCGGTGTTGTCACATACCCATATATCATGAACAATAATGACCCCAAAATAGAATCTTGCAGAGCATCAAAGGTAAGATGGTAGAATGCAGAGGAATTAATCCCAGTTATATTCTAGAAGAGCACATGGAAATTAGAAGGTAAACCAATCCAATCACCTGAGATGCCATGGTAAGTATGAAATCGGTCCAAAATAATCCTATGGTCCACTGTGTCAACGGCATGTGAGACAGCCAGAAGGATCAAGATAATGTAGTGACTCTGGTCTCTTGCCATAAGGAAATCATTACATAACCTCTTAAGGGCTGTTTTGATACTATGCCTAAAATGAGTGAAAGATGGTATGAAATGGGTCATACAAACTTCTGGCTCATACCAAGGAAACCAACTACTTTCTCCGAGAGCTTATTCCCAAAGGGATGATTCAAAATAAGTTGATACTTATCCAGATCCTTGGATATAAACCATCCATTTTTCAGTACAGGACTATTAGGTGAATAAAGTTCTTTCCATAAAGAGATAGTGATTAGTGTGAGGTACAAATGAATCTAGTAGGGCAGGGTTAGAAACCACATGTTGTCTGTGTGGAAAGGAC
This sequence comes from Protopterus annectens, assembly GCF_019279795.1. Lineage (NCBI taxonomy): Eukaryota > Metazoa > Chordata > Ceratodontiformes > Protopteridae > Protopterus > Protopterus annectens. Next base: position 938,585,533 of record NC_056727.1, read on the forward strand.
CAAATAGTTATAATTGAATATACAGAAATAGTGCAAAAAGAAAAATAGCACAACTCCAGAGGATCGACCGTATGTCATAGAGGTGTAGTATTGACAATGCCCAACCTGATCCAAGCAGGCATGGTGGCAGAAAATGCCACTAAGACATTCATCAGATGTAAAGTATTTCTGAGTGGCTAGACAGTCTGGGCAGCATAGCCGGCTAATTACTTGGAAAAGTGTAACCAGATAGTTTGCTGTTTCACAGATCTCTGAAGAAAAGTACAGTGACTTTTTTTCTGAGATATCTCCACCTAGTTACAGGAGTAATGATTACCTAGTGCAAGTTTGTCCTCAAGCCAGTTGTAGTGGCACTATATTCACTTCAATCTTCACTCTGATCTCCTCAAATTGAAAGATCAGGATCCGTCCGGGGACCTCACAGCCTGAATTAGACCAAACATGCAAAGCATGAGACAAAATAGTCCATTGTGGTCATAAGAAACCCACTGTAAACCATGACCAGCTCCAAGGTATTTCTGTCCCTGCCAGCTTGATGGTTCTGATAAAACACAGAGATGATGTTATCTGAGGTAAGGAAATTAAAACTCCTGCACTACTCCCAAACCAGATCAGGAGCTTTCATCCTGGGTATGTCATGTCATCCTTGAATAAAGGAAGGGAATGGTTCAACCAAGTCAGTTTTCACACCCCCAAGTCATGGGTATTGACCCTCAGCAAAAAGACCAAGTCCATTATGTAGTCATGACAGTACATAGGAGAGAAAACAGCCTTTAAAAAATGCGAATCACTCATTCATGAATCCCAGCTATTCATGGTGCTGAATACATACAACACTGAAGTGTAAGGCAGCTGAGTCTTAGCAAGTAGCTACTGTAGCTACTTGGTAAAGCAACCTATGTAGTAAGTAGCTGCTTTATATTGTAGCACTTCCAGGTACAGAGAGCTACCTGTAGTCCCAAGTACAAGAGTGCCTGGTATGCAGTGGTGTACTAGATGTTCCTGTGTACCTTTCAAAGAAACAAAACAGTGACCATGCACCTCCAGGGTGTACAACACTTCATTTCTAGTGTGTAGGATTCACTTACAGTTGATGCAGTGTTTTTTAATTCTATGTCATCAACATTTTAGTTATCTTCGCTCTATCTGCTGATCTCAGCTCCCTGTAAGTATCTTAGACATCCAAAGATCATTTATTTGTTGTCTGTAGAGGCATAGTGTGGCATATAACCAATCCCATTACACTACAAGCACACACAAACAATGCTATCTTTTTTAATTTTGTATTTGGATTAAACCTGTGAAGAATGCCACTTTGTGAAACATATTGTTCTCTAACATGCTCTCACACAGATAATGATAGTTTACAAAGAGATATGTACATGGATTGCACTGAACAAATAAGTTGACATGGGATTGTGATATAGCTGCCATGTCTATGCATCCAGTTGATTTACCAAGAACCACTGGTTAACTATACTCTAAAGCACTTGTGATGGACATGAAGGATGACTCCATTCCTTTATTTAATATACCCATTAAGGTACACTGGAAATGTTTGATCCTCCTAACCAGAGGCAGCACTTGCAATTACATCTACATCAAATCATGCAACTCTCAAAGAAGAAGACTTTCATCCACTGCACAAAGTTTCCCGCACTCACACACATGCATCACTGTAGAGTTTCCCACACTCGCACACATGCATCACTGAATAGAGTTTCCTGCACATGCACACATGCATCACTGCACAAAATTTCCTACACTTGCTCACATGCATCACTGCACAGTTTTACGCACTTGCACAAATGCATCACTGCACAGAGGTTCCCTCACTTGCACACATGAATCATTGCACAGACTTTCCCCCAGTTGCACACATACATCACTGCACAGAGTTTCCTGCACTCACACACATGCATCACTGCATAAAGTTTCCCACACTCGCACACATTTATTACTGACAGAATTTCTCACACTTGCACACATGCATACTACCAGCGTACTGGCACATGAAAGTAGGTAGGAGAGTTGTAGTTGCACATTCTATTCCTCATCTCCTCACCCAGTCTTCAAATGGTTCAAATATGCTATTGAGTTCAGAACACAAGCACTGGGGACAAAAACTCAGTGATGGTCTTAAATACCGGCACAAGCAAACTGTTTAAAAGAGATCTTCTTCAGGGCTTAACTCACTGTTTATTATTTATATCTTGACTGCTGTCTGCTCTAGTACCAGCCAAGTTATAATGCTTTCAGCTCCAGGTTATATCCTCTTTGTCTGGTGTTTACTTATGCCTACATATACTAAAAATGAAGAGGATCAAAGCACACATTTCCCTTGGACTAGAAATGTAAATCTGAAGGGCTGGGAGTTGCTGTCAAGGATATTGACAATAGCTAGACTGCTTTTCAGTGGCATTACATATTTGTAGGGCTTAATTATAGTGGACTTTGTCATGTTTAATCTTAGTTTAAAAAATAATGTTCACATACTAAACTAGTGTGCTGTCTTGAAATAGCAATAACCTTCATAAGCTGTCAACTGCCCATCACTATATCTGCAGTATCTGTGTGATGGGTTGCAACACTCATTTGTTAGAATTAGGTATGTGTGGAGTCAAGAAGTGTGTGTGTGTGTGTGTGTGTGTGTGTGTGTGTGTGTGTGTGTGTGTGTGTGTGTGTGTGTGTGCGCGTGTGTGCGTGTGTGTGTGTGTGTGTGTGTGTGTGTGTGTGTGTGTGTGTGTGTGTGTTGTGTGATGGGTTGCAATACTCATTTTTTAGAATTAGGCATGTGTGGAGTCAAGAAGTGTGTGTGTGTGTGTGTGTGTGTGTGTGTGTGTGTGTGTGTGTGTGTGTGTGTGTGTGCGTGCGTGTGTGTGTGTGTGTGTGTGTGTGTGTGTGTGTGTGTGTGTGTGTGTGTGTGTGTGTTGTGTGATGGGTTGCAATACTCATTTTTTAGAATTAGGCATGTGTGGAGTCAAGAAGTGTGTGTGTGTGTGTGTGTGTGTGTGTGTGTGTGTGTGTGTGTGTGTGTGTGTGTGTGTGTGTGTGTGTGTGTGTGTGTGTGTGTGTGTGTGCAAGTGTGAATGTGAATGTTCTATTTGTGAAAAATCTCCCTAATGTGCTCTAACCATGGAGATGAATATATAAGTAAAGGTAATGCAAGGATTAAGATATTCTGCAGCAGGGATGTGGGGGACCTTGGTCTCCACTGAAAAAAGTGGACATTCTACTTTTTATAACAGGAATAACATTTGATAAAATGGTAGCTGCACATCATCATCATCATCCACCCACTTTTCCCATTTTTTTCTAGATAGGTTGAGGACAGGGTGATAAAGTCATGACATATATAATCATCAGTCTCATCAACTGTTGCCACCTTTCTCAATTAGTGCCACCCGTAACTTCTTTGACAGTCACTCCTGACTGTTGCTGGTCTTCTCTCATGTGAACTGTCCATCTGTTGGCCGGATGGTCTCATTTCCTCTTTCCTTCTTCCTATTTCTTCCAAATCTATGTCACTAAATCGTATTCTGTTTCCTGTGCACATGCTCAAACCATGATAATCTGTTTTGTTTGACCTTCTATGCAATTAGAGTTACTTTGTCTTCTGCTCAGATTTGTTAATTTCTTTGTCTGTTCCACAATGTACATCCTACCACACATCTCAGGCAGTTCATTTCCATCACCTCTAGTTTTCTTCACTGATCTGCCGTCACTGATCAGGTCTCTGTAGAGTACAGAAGTACAAGTTGCTCCACAGTTTTGTGCACCTTACTTTTCAGCTGCTTTAGCATCAATTTATTGTGCACTATCCCCGACACTCTGTGCTAGTTGGCTGCAACCCCTCTGCTTCTAGATGTGACCTGCTCATTCAGAATTCCCTTCTTTTCAACCACCCCTCTCAGATACTTAAAGCTGTTATCGTCTTCCATTATTTTCCCTTATAGCTCAATTCTCAGCTTCTTCTGATTCCCACTATTTGCCTTCATTATGTCTGTCTTCTCTTTACTCCATTTTATCTCATGTGCCTTCAGTTTTGCATTCCATACCCCTGTCATTTTGCTGATGTTTCTTTTCAGAGTTAGGTTGTAATGCCATATTGTCTGCATAAAGCAGCTTTATTGATCTCCTCTGTCCTGTTTACTATTGTAGATCATCACCAGTATGAACCCTAACACACACCCATCCTGACTGGGAATCCCTCTGTGAGTCCGAGCACCAATTGCACTTCTGTCATTAGGTACATAGCATGCACTAATTCTACTAATATTTCTAGGACTTTGAACAACCACAGGATTGCCCAAATAAGAGTTGGATGTTGCCATATGCTTTCTCCATGTCTAGAAATGCCCATCTGGACTCCTTCTTTAGCTCAATATTCTTCTTCCTTATTTGTCTCACTGCAAACATCAGATGAGTTGTGCTGCAGCTTGATCTAAATCGGAACTATTTATCTCTGATCTTACTTTCCTCTTCACTTTATCACTTTGTCCAGCACTTTCATGCGGTGTGACAGGAGTCTGATAATTTTGTACTGACCCCTTTGTTCTTTTACGCTAGCACTAGAATGTTTATTGTTCAGTCATCTGGGATACTCCTTTCTCTCCATACCGGTATGAGAACCCTCACGAGCCATTTCTCTCCTAACTCACCTAGCATCTTGATTATATATGCCATGACCTCATCTGAACTTACTGATTTCCCTGACTTCATTTTCCTTAATGCTGTTCTTACTTTTCCTAGGTTGGGTTCTTTTTAATCTTTCATCATAGGCTGTTCATAGGGCAGCAGCTTCTATAGGAGTTTCTTCATTCAGAACCTATTGAAAGAGCCTGTTCTTTCTGTCGTTGATGCCCTGTGGCTGATTGCTGCCAGTATTCCCTATGAAAGGTCTTTGATGGCTATCTTTTTATCTTTCTGTCTTTGCCTTGCAACTTGATAGAGTTTCTTTGTACCATCTGCTGAGTCACTCTCCTGAAACTGGCAGAGCATCTTTGATGCCTTGTTCGTTGCTGTTTTTCACTGCCCTTTTAGCCTCTTAGATAGCCAAAATATGCTTCCCACATTTATCGGGTAGATGCTAATTGTCCCTTCCTCACAAGATTTGTAGGATACAGTTTACATTTCATTATTGCTACCTAACTAAACTGACATATCTGAATGCTAGTGTCGTGACATAACAGCAACAGCTGCAATGACGTGGATTATATACAGGAAACCGAAGTGCAGACTGCAAAGCAATCTGTCACTTGCGATAACTATAGTGCCATATCACTTTTCCAACTGCAGACATTATTTTAATCTGTATATGCAGATATGATTGTGTTGTTTGAACTTGGTTCATCTGCAATGAAGAAAATCCTCATTGTTTTATCTTCCCTACATATTTTGACTGATTACCTTATCAAGGCTATGTTTTTTTCTCCTTATTTTTGCCAGGGCGGACTATGAAATCAATATTTCATTATTAGAAATGTTTGAAAGCATGTTTCAAGATGAAAAATATGAACATTTGTTTGAGTTCTTCTCTCTAATGAAAACAGAACTTGAAGCCTACCCTAATGTCATGGCTGAAAAGAATGAAAGAATATCAAGCCTTGAATACAAGATCACAGCATTAAATAAAAGTATATAGTTGCTATAAAATAACTGGTCCAATTCCAACATAAAAATGATATATTATCAAATAATTTCCCAAAGCAGAAGAAAAACAAATGACCTCAAGATCCCCTTAAGTGAAATGAGTATTTATGTCTCTGGTTTACACAAGTCGGTCGCAGACAATAAAACTAGATATGATGCATCTACCCTGCAACCTAAATTCACAACACAAAATGAGTCTCAAAGGTAAGGGCAACCTCAGAATTTGCAGGCAAGTCCACATGGCCATATAATTAGCCGATGCAAGGGACTGGATGACTTTAAACAGTCTATGGCACAATAAAGTCCAATGAGACAGCAACAATTATTTCTGATGGAGATGTCTTTTTTTATTTCTTTAATTTCTTTACTTCTGCAAAGCTATGGTCTCACATATTGTGAGGTAGAGGGATATTCTTAAATTTCCAGTCAGATGATATTGGCAATGGGAGACTATCACAGGTAAATGTAAGGCTACCTGGTGCAAGGTACACATTATTTTCTTTAGCATAGGGCTTCATCTTAGGTCAACTAACAGTTTAATTTGATTTTATAGCATCGACATGTAAGTCTCCCCTGCCATGTTCCAGTATATATTAATAAGCTGGGAGGGTGGCCTAATGGTTAAGTTGTTTGCCTTACAAACACAAAGTGCAAGGTTTGAGTCTCACAGGGGATAATTGGCTAGGCTTAAAATGACTCGCAAGGGCAGTTAGCTTAGTACTAATCTATGAACCTATGAACCTATAATATCAATTGCCTTCTGGACATATGTAGCTATAGCATGGAAACATTTAGGTTTTTATACAAGGAGGTGCTTAAGACAAAGCTAATGAATAAGCCTTAATAATGACTGGTTTGCAGTAGTGAAACCTTGGATACAGTGTATATTTCTCCAGGTGGCTTCCCAGACATGGACAATTTGTCAAACACATAAATACTGGCTAAGTATATAAGCAAGTAAATCCTGTCAAAATTATTAAGGTTATCCTGTCAATGCTGTATCTGCAGATTTAGTTGCACACCTTGATCCTCTAACTGTAAAACAATTAAACAAGATCTACGGGAGTACCTTCCATGAAATTTGCAGCCCATTTTCCTCAGTCTTTGAGGGTTAAATATTGTGTTTTTTATGCTTAATTATATTTGACAGATGTAAACAAAGTAATACAGCATTATAGTTTCATTTATCATCCGCTCATGATACATATTGTGAAAGGGGAAATCTCTAATCGTCATTGTGAGGGTAGGCGTATTTTGTGAGGTGTATACCACTGAACATGACTTACTGCACATTATCAATGTTCTTCCTTATCCATTGTGCACAGAGTACATGGGCGCACACTCTGCAGAAAGAATTAAGTTATGCTTTTAAAAATTCATTAGGCATGCCTGTTGCCACCTCAGTATGCAGCCTTTCTGGGACTAGGATATGTCAAATCACACAGGCACTAAGGTCATTGAACCACAGGTGCCAGTAAGATCTGTCATAGTCCATGTGGGTGTTATTGACCTGAGACGTACCTCGCTTGACTATATGAGGCAAGACATGATCAAGCTCACTGATTATGTGTCTCAGGCATGTATGAGCTAAGCACTGAACAGCATACTACCTTCTTGAAAAATGATGCCACATTACTGACAGAAAATAACTGATTTTAGCAACTGGCTTAGCTTCTAGTGTCAATCCAGGGGGTACAATATTTGACAGCCTTTGAGGACATGGTTGACAGACCATGCTGTTTTGCCAGGGATGGACTGCACATGCCCATTCTAGGATTTTGAGTATTGGCAAAGACCTTTTCCACCCCCATAGTGCCTTTTTTAGGCAATGCCAGACTGATAAACTTACATACTTCACTGAGCCTATGAAGGAGTACCTGAAGGTGATACTGCTTAATGCTAGAAGTCTTAATAAGAAACTCCACTCCTTCCAAGACGTCTTCTCCCTGTAGTGTGCAGACATCTATGTAGTAATGGAGACATGGTATAAAGTTTCTGAACGTACCTTAGTAGTGCAAGGTTATAATGGCTTTCACATCTTTAGACCAGCTACTGCACAGGAGGGAACTAAAGATGGAGGAGTCTCATTGTATATTAAAACCAATTTCACATCCAGACTAGTTAAAGTATATGACCCACTGGAACGCATACATGTGCAACTCATCATAAACAGCGTTTCATACCATATTCTTTCAGCCTATATGTCCCATCCATGTACCAGGAAGCCCATACTACCAATCTTAATGTACTAGAGTTTCTCACCAGTCAACCCAAGATGATATTCATGGAGGATCTCAACTACCTCTCTATAGATTGGGAATCCTACACCACTTCTAATGTTCAAACCTAGCAATTCCTAAACTTTGTTAATTCCAACATACTGGAAAAATTGTCCCATTGTCCTACCAGGAGTAAAAACATCCTTGACCTTGTACTCACGAAAATGGGGGACCAATGTTCCACACCCAATGTAATATCTGGGCTTGTTACATCTGACCATAAGGCAATATTTCTTGTAATAAAAATTAAATACGAGGATTCAGTGAAACCAAATACCTTTAGGAACTATTCCAAGGCTAACCTCTCTCTACTAAGCAACACCTTGACTATATTGCAAGTACCCCCAAACCCACTAAACACTGTAGCATACATTGAGCTATTTGCAGAATCTCTTGCACAGCCATATCGATAGCTGTATAGAGCAAGCTGTGCCCATTCGTATTAAGAGTAAGACAAAATGAAAAGACAAGCCACCCTGGTGGAATAACAATGTCAATTGGTTATACAACAAAAGAAAAAAATTCTTGGTCAAGTGTAGGAGAAATAAAGGCATATATACTAAAAGCCCCCTGTCCAATCTAAACAGGCAGATAAGAGGTTTAATTAATACTTCAAAGGCTAAATTTAAAGAAAAAAATAGCTTCTTAGGCAAAGGATGACTACAAAGCTTTATGCAGCTATTTCTAAAACCTCAGAGAAAATACACAACAGTGCCCAAAACCTATTGTAAATGGCATCACCCACATTGCACCAGAGGCCATTGCCAATTTTTTGGCTGCAAATGATGTATCCATCACAGTTTGGCTTTGTTAAAAGAAGGTCATGCCTTTTAAATCTGAAGGACTTTTTTGAAAGTGTCACCAAAGCACTGGGTGAAGATAAGATTGAGCACACAGCATCTCCACCTGGCCAAGGCTTTTGATACAACACCCTACTCAGGCATTATAGACAGGATCACTAATTTAAGTATAAACCCTTTTATTAACCACTGGATAGCTAAATGGCTCACTGATAGAACCGAGGATGTCAACATAGGTAAGGCCACCTCCACTAAGAGGCCAGCCCCTAGAGGAGTCCCCCAGGGCTCAGTACTGGGTCTGCTCCTTTTTGGCATCTATTTCTCTGAAATGGAAGCAAATGCTGAAAGTTTATGGCTGACTAAGTTTGCAGATGATTGCAAGCTGGGGGTTATCATCGACTCCCCTGCAGACATTAGTATTTTTCAAGATCTATCCCTGGCTAACAAATGGTGCTAAAGCCATGAGCTTAGACTTAGTGCTAAGAAATGCATAATTGTACCCTTTGGGAAGTCAACCATCCTAGTTAATTACCATGTTGATAATACACCCCAGAGAGTTGACCCTGTGGCCAGGGATCTGGATAAGCATGTAGACAGTAGCCTTAACTTTGACCACCATGTTGTCACAGTGTTGAGGAAATCCTTTTACTTTGTGCAACTTATAACTAAGAGCATTGCATTTAGGTCCAAAGAGGTCATTATCCCACTGTATGCTACCCTTATCAGACCAATCAGAGTACAATGTTCCTTTTGGTATGTACCTGACAGGCATATGTAGCAATTAGAGCAACCTCAGAGGTCCCTTACAGAATGAATACAAGGTGTATCAAACCTGCTTTATGCGGAGCACCTTAAAGCTCTTTCCCTCTACTCAGTCTCCTATAGACTGCTAAGGTGTGATCTATGCCTGGCTTACCAGGCATCTGCAAATACCCCACTTATGAATTTCCTACATACTCTTAAGTCAAAGTCAAAGAGTACCAGAAATATAAAATCTAGGGACATGAATTTTGTCTGTGATGCAACCAGAACATGCTGGAGAGACATATATGTGTCCCAAAGACTGCCGCTCCTATGGAACAGGCTTCACATCCATGTGAAGCTGAGTTTGTCTAATACCCAGTTTAAACATAACCTAGACCAGTAGATGGAGAATAGGAAATTTACACCAGGCCTGACACCCATGTCTCTTATGGAAAGAGGTAGCTTATAAATCCCTGGCTCTCAATGTCCTAGTTGGATACAGGACATAATTATTCTTTCTGGAAAATGTGGCTAGGCTTAGAAAGGCCCACCCCAGGTCATTAGCCTAGAAACAGTGTATGAATCTATGACTCTATGAATCTATTCACATTTATAGAATGCACTCTAAAATTTTCATTTTCTCGTTTCCTTAAATCCATGGTTTCATAAGTGCATAGGCTAATTACTAGGCTATCTGTCTTAACAGGACATTCCAAGCCTAGCCAATTTCCTTCCCTAAGGTGAGAATTAAACACTATACCTTGTGTCTCTAAGTTAAACACCTTAACCATTATATCTGGCCCCAGTCATTAACTATATCTATTCTTTTTCATCCATTTCCTTTCTTTTTTCTTTTGTACTTATCCCTTTAAATTTTCAGTCATTTTCCCTTTTACTAATAGAATCCCCCCCACACTTTTACTACCTCCCAATTTATGTCTTCTTCATTACTTATTTCAGAACCTTCTCCTATGATCTCTTTATTACTTTTTTTCATCTAATTTTTTTTCAATTTTACTACTTCTAAAATTTCTTCTCTTTGTTCATTTTCTTTGCTTCATTTTTCTTTTTCCTTATTCTTATCTTCATTTTTGCAATCCATCCATAAATGCCCAATTTTATTACATTTATAACATTTCAATTCACATTTTTGCATCATGTCCCATTCCCCCACAATTATGACATTTTCTTTTGTCACAGTTACTTTTTAAATGTACTTCTTTACCACAAACAAACATGTCTTGGGTTTCTCTAGTATTTTACCACACCCATAGTCCCCTCCATATTTATCATGCTTGGTATATGTATAATTTTTCCTCTTTCTATTTTTAACACAATATTACAATCCCAGCCACCAGTCCATAAATCTCTTTTGTCATAAATGTTAGTGATGCCCAGTACTTCTTTATGCCCGCGGTAGTGGTGCTGCGGTAGCGTTGTCGCCTCACAGCAAGACGTTGTCCCGTTCAATTCTCAGCTAGAGCATCTTCTGTGTGGAGGCATGCGTGAATGAGCGTGCCTTCGTTGAACGTTGTGCGTCAGGGCTGGTAACTCGGCACGTAAAAATCCACTACCAAACATTAGTGGACCGGAGTTGCGCTGTGGCAACCCCTAACCGGGATAAGCCAAAAGACACAACAACATGCACAGTACTTCTTTACATAAAGCTTTGAAATGTCTCTCTTTCTATCGCTGTTTGAGGTTGTACATTCATTTCCTTCTTTCTTTCCCCATTAAATGCTTTTATCATATAAAGATTCCATGGGTTACAATCTTTCTTTTTTCATAGTCACCAAGAAAAATTTCCATTGAAAAAATAGTCTCAAATATAATGTCAAAATGTCTCTTTGTTAATAAGGGTAAATAGTCCTACCTCATGTGCTTTAATGCCCAAAGGAGCTATTAAATTCTCCCACACTTCATACCTGTCCATTTCTTTGTCTTCTTTACTTTGAATCCTTACCACGTACTTCCGTTTTTCATTTTCTTCTGCCTTCTTTTCTTTTACTTTCTCTGTATATGCTTTCTTTTCCATATCACCACTATTCTTTAGGATTGCCTCTGTATCCTCCTTTTGTATTTTTTCCATAATATCCCCTCAGAAAACGTCACCTTCATTTTCTGGCTCACTCTGCACTACCATTTCTTTACATAAGTCATCCTGCAACCCTCTTGATTAGAGGGCTGTAATTATACACCCCACATTTGGTGATTCATCTCCATCAAATAGGTTTCTTTGAAACATTTCGTCAGAATCCTGCACACATTCTCCTGTCTCGATATTTGCTTTTTTCTTCATTTCTTTCACCAGTCTATCATCTCCTTCTCTCTCCATCTGCCTCTCTGTTGCTTTGGGCAGCCTCTGCAGCTACAATGGAAACAGGAAGTGCTCCTCCAAAATAGATCTCACTTGCAACAATGGCAAGTAGGGAAAATTCTCCAATGCCCTGATAAATTTCCTCCTAATAGTATAAATGCCACCTTGGATCTCCTCTGAAAAGTGCTACTAGCCTAGTGGGACTAACCCAGTCAACAAAGGATAAATAAATAAAAAATATATAAGGTTTTGCTTGAACATTGTCTCATTGCTTCTAAAAAAATGTATATGTTTTTGAGTTGTGACACATTTAAAAACAAATTAGGTACTTGGAAACCAGAATAGTCGACTTTATTTCACATGTTTTCATAAATCTCAGAGTTATCTAGCTAATTGTTTTCTTTATCATAATTCATTTCCAGCTTTCATTTTACAGTTTATTTTTACTTTGCAAGAAATGGACTTCCTGACCAGATTGTCTGTTGAAGTGGTCCATAGTTTACCTCAGAAGCATGGAAACCTTTCACAAAATAAAATGGCATAAAGCATTTCATATATATATACAATCCCCTTCCCAGTCACCTTCTAACAAGTTACGTTGGAGGATTTATCCAGAGTCTCAATAAATTCATCAATATGTGAATCAAAAGTAAAAACCTTTGCAGCCCAGGATAACTCATCCCATTATGGCTTTTTCAAATACAGGGTACACAGCTTTTAATGAAACTCCAGCAGTGTCATTCCTGAATTGGTATGCGGGATCAAAATTGCATGTACTGAACTCAGATGTTCAATGAAAAAATCATTAATACAATTTCAGTACATGAATCAAAGGCATTAGAGATTTTTTATACAGACCAGTATGTGTTATCTCATAGCTCTAGGGCAAGCAAATGACAACTACTTCAAACTGGATCTCTATCAAAACCTTTAATATTCATGGCTGATTTTGGATATGGCCCATTCAGATGGTATATATACTGAATCTTGCCTCTCTAATCAGTCTCCAATAAGAACAGATAACCATCATCATTCCACTAAAAGTTTGGGCAACCACAACCATACTCCACTGATGATAGATGAACTAACACATACCCCAGATCTCAGGACTCACAACAACTATACACCAATGGAAAGTACAGCTGAGATAGGTCCTGCACAAACAACTAACTCCAGCAGATATCTGGCAGGGTTTCACAACGGTATGTTGACATTAGGAAGATGATATACCAGTTACAGGCATGGCTACTACATGGATAGACTCCTCCAAGATGTTATCCTCAGTTTATTAAAACAGCATCAGAGGCTCACTTTATGAGTATGGACGGGCAGAGACAAATAGAGACAAAAAAGTGTTTTAAATATTTTGTTTGTGAGTTTTGTTGAACTCTTGTTGCAACTGGTTGAGAAATTAATGCACTATAAAATGTAATAATGCAATACCGCTAGTGTATACACATATAAGCTCTTTCACTGTAGAGGGTGTACAGTGATTGTATTATTCAGTCAAAAAAAAATGTTCCTTATACTAATCCCTGATCTGGAATGTTTTGTGCAATTTGATATAAATCTTTAATATAATTCAGGCATAACAGGTTTCGTTTTAGGCCTTTAAGTATGCAGTTGTTTAAAGTTTAAGAAAACGGGAATGTGCACAATAAGTAGTCTTGCTGCCTTACTCTGAGGTAAAGGTAATACTCTGACTGGAATTTCACAAGCTATCATATGAAAAAAGCTACTGTGACTGTCTTGCTGTTATTTTAATCAGAGCTATGTATCATGATATAATCTTTTTCTAGAGGAAATATAATAATTGTAATAGGAAATCAGACAGATTTATCAGTTAATTAAGCACTATAAAATATATAGGTATGATCCAGAATCTTCAGAAAGCATGACAACTATAATGGGAATTAAGGGCTTTTATCAATTAATCAATATATAACATTTAAGTGCAAGTAAAACAAGGTTTATCCAAGTTTGGTATGATTTGGTCTTGAGAGTAAAACCCAACAGCCCAACCAAAGGCAGCCATGTGTAAATCTGTATCACACACACTCAGATGTTAACCCAAGTGAGCAAAGGGAGCATTGCTAAATGGGTTCATGATAATTTATCCAACAATGTTTCCTGATGGGCGACCACATGAGAAATATTTGCTGAAAGTCACTTTCTGCAATAGCAACAAAAACTTTTTTTGCAGTGGACAAAACTCTGCACCACCCATATAGAGGAGACACCCTGTATGCTCCTAACTTATGTATTACAGCTCCAAGGTTGCACAATGGGGGAGGGGGGATTAACAGTCAACTTTCAATGATAGATGTTTTCAGCAAAATCTCCCTTGTGCTGCTGTCAATTAGCAAAGCAGCAGTCGACCATTTTACATGTCATTTCACATGTATTACCTACACCCAAATATCATATATTGTCATTTAGCCATGGCATTATTTAAAAAAAGAAAGTTATTTCCATTTTAAACAGTACCATTTATTACAAAATTTTGCATGTATTACTTTTTCATGAACTGGAGCATCTGTGAAATGGCTTACTGATGCAATGAGCATGTATATGTCCATGAATGTGCTGTGGCACCAAACTTTGTGCAGTATATTAGATGTAGTACACTTTGATTTTTTTCATATTATTAATTGCCGTGTGTGTGTGTGTGTGTGTGTGTGTGTGTGTGTGTGTGTGTGTGTGTGTGTGTGTGTGTGTGTGTGTGTGTGTGTGCATGTGTGTGAGTGTGTGTGTGTATGTGTGATGTGTGTTTTTTAAAGGCCATTAGTACATCTCGTTGGATGAAATTTTCTTTAATGTGTTGATTTTCATACTTATGCTTAGCAATACAGAGAAATAGTGACTAGTTTTTTTTTTTTTTTTTACAGGTAGACTTCTTCCTGTGTCAAAGTACTGTCTCCCAATCTGATGCACCCCTCAACTTTAAATTAAAGAATGAAAAAAAAACTGTATTCTTGTGATTAATTTAAAAAATCGGCTTTTAAACTGAAGTAAACTGCAATAAACTACTTGTTACATTTTTAGCAAGCAGCTGCTACAGTTTATGACACACACAGATTTCCACCTCAATTCAATTTTGACTGCAAATACAATGCTGGCATTCAATGCCAGTAATGAACTAAAGGCCGATTGGGATCTGCTGAACATGCTTTCTAATAAATTACATCTAGGGTCACTGCCTCTTCTGCCCTAATTGTGCTATGCCTCTGCTGTGGGTAATGATTGATTTACAATGTCCAAAATGGGTGAACAAGTAATAATTGTTCATAATTTTGAAT
This sequence comes from Protopterus annectens, assembly GCF_019279795.1. Taxonomy (NCBI): domain Eukaryota; kingdom Metazoa; phylum Chordata; order Ceratodontiformes; family Protopteridae; genus Protopterus; species Protopterus annectens. The sequence continues at coordinate 938,600,624 of NC_056727.1, forward strand.
ACTATGCAAATTTTACTACGTATTAAATATCAGTACTTAAGCTGTCTTGATTATTCTTTTTCTTCGAGAAAGCAAATGTTTCAAGGAAACTGAAGTTTTTAGACTGTAGTATTTACTGAAACACTGCATTAGCCATAAAGGAGCTTCTGGTCAGGAATTTTCCAAGTACCAAAAAGGGTCTAAAATCTTATTTAGTTACTGGACACATTGCGGGTGCTGTGAAGACCACTTTTGGCTGATATCAAAGATTGAAACAATACTAATTTCATGAACTTTAATCCTGCTTTGACTTAGGAATGGGGTCCATTCTTGTCATTGTATTAGCAACCAAAGGGATTTGGAGAAATTAAAAAAAAAGTGGTTACATTCTAAATCAATAACATTTTTTATTACCAAAACAACATTGCAAAGTAAGTATTGATGTGCACAAATAAAGCAACTATACATCATCCAGTATAAAAAGTAAACTATATTACATGCTGTAGAGCAGAATATCATTGTTCTATCATTAAAGTTACATTCAGTTTTTTCAAAATACTAATCTCCTGCAAATTTGTCTAAGTATATCTCTGCGCAATTTTAACAGCAGATTAAAATTAGCATTTAGGAGTCTGAGGGCTTAAATCACTGTACTGTATTTCTATTTGTGAAAGTTATGTAAGGTTATTTATTCAACTCCAAGATCCATTGCAGAGATGCAATGATCAATATTGTTGTATAATATCAAAACTCTATCCAGGGATGTATGTTTAGAATTAAAGCTGGAGATTGGTTGCTAAGAGGAATACACTTCTTATAGCCTGACAGTCTTGGGCGTATCATTCAAAGATAGCTGCCCTTCTCAAATGTATGAGCATACAACTCTTTTAAGCTGCAGGTAATGGAACTTGATACACTTTTGACACAGTGATGAAATCAGCGTTAAAATGTGTTTCAGTCAATGAAACATGAAAATGTGTTATTAGTGATGTCAATGTTTTGATATAAATCACGATTCTCCAAATTGCCAACTTAAGAGTTAGTCAAATGATAAACCTGGTTTGAAAGCTTAAGAACAAAATCATATATCATCAGCACTTATAAAAAGTTCAATGCTCACTACATTTTTGACTTGCAAAGACAAATTATTCCATATATAACCTGCTCTAAAGTGGAAAAAAGTACCCATGTAATGTGAGTTAGCTCTAAGCAAGGCTACCAAAAAGGCACTATTTATAGTATGAGCAGAATGATTCATAAAACTAATACCCTGTCTAGCAAATAGTGATTCATTAGCTCTGCCTTATAAATCAATACAAAATGACCACATATTAGCCTGAAACTTACACTGTATAGAAACAAACATTTCAGTTTTTCTTTATAAGAAATGTTGCCTATCCCAAAAATCATTCTTATGAATGATTCTGAACTTAGTCAAGTTTTATGACGTGTGAAGAGCTACAAACACAAAATGACTGGTAGTACTCAATAACATGTCAAACAGCTGACTTATATACTGAAAGCAAAACTCCATCTTCATGACTAACAAAATGAAGTCTAATGTTGCTTAGAATACAATAGCACCTGCCTCTAACACTCAATAAATTATCAAAAAAAAAAAAAAATTAAGGCTAGAGTCCACAATAATACTTAGGTCCTTAATAAAATTTATGTCAGTTAATATTTGATTGTCCAAAGCATATGGGTTCCCAAAATAATTTTTCCAAAGTGCATGATAGTTCTTTTTCCTGTATTAAACTGCATGCCAATAGAGTTAGACCACTGAATCAACGAATCTTACTAATTTTGCAACATCTTCTGATCCTGAATATTTGAGATAATGCCACCAACTTTGGTATCATCTACACACTAACAGCCAAATTCTATCCCGCACTAGCTCCACATGTGCTATCTGTACCTCCAGACTTCGGGACACATTTCAGCCATTAACTCACCGCATTCCAGAAACTCAGACCTTTAAACAAGCTTGTCATTACTACCTATTTAATAAAAGTCCTTGCACATACCAAACCCTAGAAGCTGAGTATTAACTATTTAAGAAGCAGTCCATATGAATACAGTAAATAGCTCATCCTGCACCTATGGCACCTAACTCTGTTAGCTCATTAATGAATGATAAATGTGAATATTCTAATTCTTTGCAATTTCTGCTAAATGTCTTAAATCTTCTAATACTGTTTACTCGAAATGATTTATATTGCCATTGAACTGCTCAAGTCAAAACATATGTAATATGCTAGTATAACATGTGTAAACTGTTGTAAAGACAGTTATTAAACCCCATTGTTACTGCTTTCCCTATACTGCTTGTTTAACTTTAGAAATGTATTTTATATTGAAACTTTTCACATGGATATCTGGTTAAAATGATCTACTGCCAGACTTCTCTGACAGTAAGCAAACAAACATACATACATACATAGAATGCATGCATGCATATTCACATAAATATATAAATCTATATATCTACGGATTCACTTCTGAATATCAAATTACCAAAACTTTGAATTTCATATGGTCGAGACCATATGATGGAAGTTTGGAATCTCAACATTCTGAAATAAATCCAAACCCCCCCCAACTTTCTCAACATTTATGCAGGGGGAGCAAGCCCCCTACACCCACCACAACTTAAATATGCCAACTATGGGATTGCACTACAGCGAGGAAAAGGAAAATCTCCCGTTCCATTCCATGCTGTATGCAGATCTCCATTCAGAATTTCAAAGTTCTAAAACTTCAATCATACAGTCTCGACCATATGAAATTTGAGGTTTTAGGAATTTGAAATTCTGAAGGGAATCCATCTATATCAATATCTATATCTATATCTATATCTATATCTATATCTATATCTATATCTATATATCTATATCTATATCTATATCTATATCTATATCTATATCTGTATCTATATCTATATCTGTATCTATATCTATATCTCTTGCAAATAAGCAGATGAAGCATAAATCTATATCAATTCATAAAGCACTCGATGAAAGAAGCCTTTGCCTTAGATAAGCATATAAGGTAAAATCATCATATCCGTTTACTAGTTACAGGTAGAGAAACTCAGAGACTTCAGTACCATATATTTTTAAATCTTTATATTACTGTATTAATAAAGTATAAGCTCTAGTACAGTTTGATTTATAGAGGGAATTTCCAATAGAAAAATCATGTCTGCATTGAAAGAAAATACCTGCACTGATTGGCATGAATTTATGATGCTAATGGGATCATGCTCTTAAAGACTTTTTCAGAGTTTTTTTCCTAGCTCAGCAAATCTCTTTTGAGTTGATCAACAAGGACTGTCAGTCTGATTTCTTTATATTTCAAATTCAGACTGCTCTAAATTGGAAAAAAATACATCTTTCACACACTTCAAAGGTTTCTAAACATCTATTGCAGAATGGGGGGTATAATATATATACACTTCATTTTATTTTCTTATACAGCTTAAAAACAGGAATAAACAAAAGTTGTTCCTGATACTTACCATAAGAACAGGTCATAAAGAAAACATTGCTGTAGCAGTTATCTACTTTGTGTATCCTATTACCTGCTTGGCTTTTCTAACTTTTGGCTATTGTCTATAAAAGAAATCAACTCAGGTGTTATGCCAAGCCTGGAAGAGCACTAGTGCAGGTATCATGGGGCTTCATTATAGATCCTGTGTTGTTGCTGTTCATTTTCTTAATTTCTGGTGATTTTAACCCTGTGATCAGTGCACCTGTGATAGGCAAATTCCAGCAGTGATTGTCACTTGCTGCATGAGTGTGTGGAAGGAGGTCAAAAGCAGTTATTTATAATAATCTTGCAATATTCCAATATAAGAAAATATAGCATAATATGAATATTCAGTAAGGGTTCCTGCTCTATATTCAAGGGCAGTAAGTGCTGTACTCGGAGTTGAGAAAACTTAAGTGTAATTACAAGGGAATACATACCAAGTTTAAAATTGCTGAATATCAGAGAACTCCATTTTCTCTGAAGTTCAGCAGTCTTGGAGTTACTACACGTAAGTCATGGCAGTGTGGGATTGCATTCACACATATGAGGGATGCAGGAGGGTCCTATAAAAATGCTTTTAATATGTAACACCAATTTTACCATTTCAGTGTTACTCCCCTTCACTCATATTTAACTTTCCTAGCTTTGGGACTCAAACTACTGAGTTTTGTTCTATAGAAGGGGGCACCTTCTCAGTAAGTATATTAACAACTGTGATTCTTTGATAGATTGAACGGTGGTGTCTAATACTAAACTATATATGCATACTGTGTGAATATGAATGGGTGTAGAAAAGATACATCAACAAATAGTTGTAAACTTCATCTTCATCATCATCAACCCCTTTGTTCCTATTTTCTACATGGGTCAGGGTTTGTGTCAATTGTCACCACCTCGATTCAATGCCACTATCCTACCTTCTCTACAGTCATGCCTGATTGTTGATTGTCTTCTCTCACACATTCAATCCATTTCTTTGCTGTACACCTTTTGTTGATTGTCTTCTCTCACACATTCAATCCATTTCTTTGCTGTACACCTTTGCTTCTTCTTGCCTACTTCCTGTCTGTCCCAAATCTTCTTCACTAGATTGTCTTCAGCTTTTCTGCATATGTGCCCAAATCACCATATTGTCTTCTCTTTGACCTTTTCTGCAATTGGAGCGACTTTGGGTTCTTCCCTAATGTCTTATTTCTTCATCTGTCCCAGTGTGTGTATCCTTCCCATCTCAGGCATTTCATTACCATCACCTCTATCTTCCTCATCTGCTCTGCCTTTACTGCCCAGTTTTCTGTACCATACAGTAGTTTGGGATGCACCACTATTTTGTGCACCATACTTTTCAGTTTTTTTGGCATTCTTCTGTCATACACTAAACCTGGCATCCTGTGTCAGTTAGCTGCAGCCCCTCTGATTTTAGCTTTGACCTCTTCATTCAGACTTGCTGTCTCCTCAACCACACCTCCTATGTACTTGAGGCTGTTAACCATCTTCTTTTCTACCTCATATTCTCAGCTTCTTCTGATTTTCCCCTTTTGCTACCACTATAACTGTCTTATCTATATTCATCTTCATCCCACATGCCTCAGTAAAGTGGATAACAATCATGAAATGCATGTTTATCATCAATACAGTTAAATGTTTTCCAATATTAAAAAGAGTGCAACAATAGCTACGTGGGGCAGTTAGGTACTGTTCAAGATTAAAAAGAGTGCAACAATAGCTATGTGGGGAAGTTAGGTACTGTTCAAGATTAAAAAGAGTGCAACAATAGCTATGTGGGGCAGTTAGGTACTGTTCAAGATTAAAAAGAGTGCAACAATAGCTATGTGGGGAAGTTAGGTACTGTTCAAGATTAAAAAGAGTGCAACAGTAGCTATGTGGAGCAGTTAGGTACTGTTCGAGATTAAAAAGAGTGCAACAATAGCTACGTGGGGCAGTTAGGTACTGTTCAAGATTAAAAAGAGTGCAACAATAGCTATGTGGGGAAGTTAGGTACTGTTCAAGATTAAAAAGAGTGCAACAATAGCTATGTGGGGCAGTTAGGTACTGTTCAAGACTAAAAAGAGTGCAACAATAGCTATGTGGGGCAGTTAAGTACTGTTCAAGATTAAAATGAGTGCAACAATAGCTATGTGGGGCAGTTAGGTACTGTTCAAGATTAAAAAGAGTGCAACAATAGCTATGTGGGGCAGTTAGGTACTGTTCATGATTAAAAAGAGTGCAACAATAGCTATCTGGGGCAGTTAGGTACTGTTCAAGATTAAAAAGAGTGCAACAATAGCTATGTGGGGCAGTTACGTACTGTTCAAGATTAAAAAGAGTGCAACAATAGCTATGTGGGGCAGTTACGTACTGTTCAAGATTAAAAAGAGTGCAACAATAGGTAAGTATCATATCTGATCAGAGTGATGGTGGGGAAGGAAGCTTTGCTTTTACAGTGATCTCTTCTTGAAGATATATTTTTTACTGACTACCTTATGTAACTAATTTATCTTTTTCAGTGATATCCATGTTCTTCATTTTTTAAATAAATGTAAATTTTTGTGGGTCGTTTTTTATTTTATTTGGGTCCATGTTTTGTATGTGCGGTGGTAGAACTTTACTTTTGAGTGAACTGTGTACATTTTTTAGGTTTCTTAGAGTTTCTTGTTGGCAAATAAGGTGCCAAGGGCAGAAGTACATATTTGATGATATTCCAGGGATGCAAATAAATTCTTAATGGCTTGCCAAGTTAACAATAAACAAAATGCATCTATGTTGTGGACCAGATAAATGAGTCTGATACTTCTCTTTATCTGGGTCCTCTATTACCATAAAGAAACTGAACAATCTAATGGGTCCCTACTACAAAGTTTATGGGTTTACAGCTGAAAAAGCCAACATGACTATTGAAAATAGTCTATGCTTCTCAGCTCCAACATATAGGTTACCATGGATAGGTAAGCCAGATGACTTTTTATGACCTTGAACATGTGCAGTACATCATTGCACAAATTAATGAAACTCAGGCTAATAATATGTCCCATGTTACTCTACAGCCAGTAATAATGCCCTCACTATTACTCCAAAATTCATTATTGCACAGCAATAAAACCTTTTGATCCAGTACCCTAAAATATGGAATTCCATTCTGCACAACATCAGAACTAGAACAAACATATACTATTTTATGGCAGTCTTGAGGAATTGTCTTAATGTAACAATCTGTTAAAAATTGCAGTGGTTATCTAATTATTCATGCACTATCTTATAATGTATTAACTACCTTAGATAGGTTTTTCTTAAATGGCCATGATATGATCACCTCTGATTAGTATATTCTAGTGAGTCGGTCTTCCCTAACTACAAAGTTCCTCATGTGACATTATGCCATTTAAACCGTGATGGGTAGTCTGCATCATGATTTCTGACACGGCATATCCTTTACTCCAACTTTCATTTCTCATTCGTATTCCATTCTTATTTCCTGGCCTTCTCCCACTTATTCACTCCATATTCTTGAATGTTGACTTATTCTTTCCTTCTTCATGCCATTCCCCCATTATTCTTATCTGAATAGCTATTTCTTGGAACTTTGGATCATGTTTGTTTTTCACATGCAGTGTCTTCAACTGCAAGAACATTGTACCACAAACATTGAAATGCTCTTCCAGTAATTATATCTGCTTTATATATGATCCTCATTGTTTGTGCTGCAGCTAATTTACATTGCTGGTGGGAATTTGGGAATGGGGACTGGTAGAAGTTGTTATGTAAGTTTTCATTTTTGAGAAGCTACTACAGTTTGACTCCTAAAATTACAGCTGTAGAATGCTGCATATAGGAAGCTGGGAAAGTGTTTTTATTCCTGCCATGTTTATTCTTTTCTTGTGGTTTTATACCATGGAGTTAGTATATTTAAGTAACAGTGAGGGAGGCTTGCAAAAATGTACATTTTGTTTTTGCAAATATTTAAGTTTGTGATACACCAGTGTGCATTTATCAGGTCCATCACTGACAGTCTGCCATGGTTAACTTTATCACTACTGGTTGGCCATAGCAGTATATTATAGGGTTTGTACATTTTATAGAGATGTTTCTGCAGTTGGAGTTGTGCCTCCTGCAATAACTGATGTGGGGGACCTTTTCCCATATCCACAATATCAAATCATACTGCTTTGAAAGTTGCGTCAACATGGAGAAAACAGCAATACACTGTGTCCCATTTTGCCAACTGATGCAATGTCTTGGTAGTATATTAAGGTATTAGGAGAAATTAAATCCAAGCCCCCATACTGGTCATTTCAGTGGACAGCCTGACAGGTTAATATTATGCCCAACATATTTTACTAATTCTTTAACCTCTAATCATAAAAAAATAAAGAGAGTAAGGACTGCTTAGGGAACTGGACTTTACAGGACTGCAGTTATCTGTTTTATGTGATCTGATGAGATCAGTCATAGATCTATGCATTTTACTAGTTTATAACATGCACCTCTGTCTTGCAAAAGGTTAATCTAGTAAGCTGATAACATCCATATTTTAATAAGTTCACAAAACAATTGAAGTACGGTACTCTGTACAGTACAAGTTAAATCTGTAAGCCAGCAAACAATGTTATACCATTGTACTGTTGGAAAAATGTGCATAATGTAATTATTGAAAGGTAAATATAGAAATTATTTTGCATGCTCATCAGTAGATTGACTGTGTGCTCACTGTACAATACTCTCCAAATACTCTCTTAAAACAGAATACTGTCTTGCATTGAAATGTCAAAACAATTTTTATACATAACTGCCGCCTGTACAATCCACTAAGTTGCACGTGGGCTTTCTCTTTAGTAACTTCTACCTCTGTAAAACCTTAGAATGTATAAATATAACTACTGTATGTGTATAAATGTAAAAAGAAATGCAACTACTCTCTGTTTAACTGGAACTAAGTATAACGTAAAGTAAACAAATGGAGCATTTCTCCCCGGGCCTCCTCTGAAAATGGGTATTACCAGTCGGACTTTCCCGGTAAATAAAGATAAATACATAAATAAAGACATAGTTCTATATTAGTGAAGTGATAGAGTAAAATTTAAAATGTATTCTTACAGTTTGTCATTTCTACATGTTTAGCTGAACCAAGATTCATAGGTTCTTAGTTGTTTATTAGGCTAACGGCCACTGTGGCCTTTATTAACCTTGCCAAGCAACCCAATTGTAGCTCACGAGTTTATGTAACTCACAAGTTTATGCACATTAGAGGTTATTGTAAGGGGTATATGTAAGCTAGGGCAAGATTTGTAGGCTGCCTCTGTCCATTAGATACACAAGGTGCTAGAACCTGTGTGTAGTTCCAACCAGTGGGTGGGAAACCAGAAATACATACTGGGTGTACCGCCTATGTCTCTCATATCTGATGCATTGAAAAAGGAGCTTAAATGAAATGCTAAAACCATTCCCCAGCATATGGCATTGACAACTCCCTAACAGATGTTTTCTTGACAAGTTTCATAATCACACTAAGGTGATCACGTGAAAGGCTCTTCTCACAGCAGTACAAGCATTGTTTCAGAGAAAAAAACAGAGAAACTTCTGAATGTCTTTTCAGGCTTGCTAGTTGTTGCTGAAGCACCTACCAAGAGGAGAAAATGCTGAGAGAAGAAAAGGAGCCACTTTTGTGATTATAAGTATTTTCTTCTGATTTTTTGTTAAGTTTTACTGCTTTGCCGCCTACTTTTTGGCATTTTCTGGCTTGCTAAAGTTCATATCTGTAGCAGTAACAGTACTTGGAACACATCTAGAGCCTGTTTACTGCATTTCCTGTGTTGCACTTAATTTAAAATCGTTTTTTTCTCAAAAAACTGCATTTTACCTGATTTTGGCCTAGCACTCAAGTGTGGGGTCATTTATTGCACTGTTGTGATTATTTTGCTGCTTGTGTATCTCTGCTACCTTTAAACTACAACAAAAACAAAAAAAAAACTAAAAAAATCTTGCTTTTTTCCCACTTTCTGAAAGTTAAGAAAGTTCAGTTACAGATTTGCTGTTCTGAACTGTTTGGAAGTTTCTAGAAGGCCAGTGCTTGCTTGGGCTAAAGGGAAGTCTCTGTATTCACCAGTGGGAGTGGTTAACACTGAACAGCCTGCTTGTCCCTGGAGGAGTGGTTACTACCTAGAAGCTGTAGTTTTATTGGCCATTTTGGGTCAATTCTAAACTCCTTGATCTCTCTCTTAAAACCAGGCTGCCTCATGGTTTTGACATCTTTTCAGGCTTGCTAGTTGTTGCTGAAGCACCTACCAAGAGGAGAAAATGCTGAGAGAAGAAAAGGAGCCACTTTTGTGATTTTAAGTATTTTCTTCTGATTTTTTGTTAAATTTTACTGCTTTGCCACCTACTTTTTGGCATTTTCCGACTTGCTAAAGTTTATATCTGTAAAAGTAACAGTACTTGGAACACATCTAGAGCCTGTTTACTGCATTTCCTGTGTTGCACTTAATTTAAAATCGTTTTTTTTCTCTAAAAACTGCATTTTACCTGATTTTGGCCTAGCACTCAAGTGTGGGGTCATTTATTGCACTGTTGTGATTATTGTGCTGCTTGTGTATCTCTGCTACCTTTAAACTACAACAAAAAGAAAAAAAAAAACTAAAAAATTTTGCTTTTTTCCCACTTTCTGAAAGTCAAGAAAGTTCAGTTACAGATTTGCTGTTCTGAACTGTTTGGAAGTTTCTAGAAGGCCAGTGCTTGCTTGGGCTAAAGGGAAGTCTCTGTGTTCACCAGTGGGAGTGGTTAACACTGAACAGCCTGCTTGTCCCTGGAGGAGTAGTTACTACCTAGAAGCTGTAGTTTTATTGCCATTTTGGGTCAATTCTAAACTCCTTGATCTCTCTCTCTCTCTCTTAAAACCCTACAACTCTCTTTTTGCGCGGTTTTGCTCACTGAGCAGCGTCGGGCAGCGCCGCCTAAACAGGTTTAAATTATTCCAGGCTCCAAAAAGTCTGCTCTTCACTTTTTCCCTTAGAACTGTTCAAACTCTCAAAGTAATCACGCTATTCTCTTTCTAAAGCCCTGCACTTGCTCAGCTTTTATAAGGAAAATCTAACTAACTAAAGCACTACACCCTCCTTGACTTCTCATAAGTATTAGACTCCCAATTGGTCCTTCCTGATCAAGTGAAAAATCAGTTCCCTTCCCTAATCTGATCAGTAAAAAAAACAGTTCCCTATACTAATCTGGTATGTCCAAGGGTCAGTTTCAAGGTTACTCTCCAGTCCAGCTGGTGAATCTGGGAATTTTGAGGCAATGTTACAATTGCCTTATGTACACAGACAACCCTATCCTCCTTCCAACAAACTCTAATACATGTGAGAGATGCAGTTACACAGCCATACTGGAGGCAGAGCTCTCTCAACCCAAGACTGGCACAGTCAGTCAGGAGGAAAAGGTAACCACCCACACCACAAATCCAGTCTCACACAGACCTATTGCATCTGCATACCCAACACATAATCACACAAAAACATACTCGGGGGATCTAAATAAAAATCTGCCTAAACAGCAAAGACCTCCTAAGCAGATATCCAAGCAAGAGCCACCCCTCAACAATACCCACAAATCACATATCTCACAAAATAAGTGTGCCTCACAGTCACAGCCCATAAGGCCAAACAACACACCAAATACACTTGTTAGAGGGGACTCTATTGTCCGGCACACTGACGTCCCACTCAACAGACTGAACAAGGAGAAGGTCACTGTAAGCTGCCTGTCAGGTGCCAGGATCCACCACATAACGCAAGCACTCAGGTCACTCCAAAGCAAGTACAAGTATGACTCCGTCATTGTCCATGCTGGTGTGAATGACCTGATGTACCTCCCTGGACTACATGAAAAGAGACATAGAGGAGCTCTCTGACCATGTAGCCCAGGCTGGTATGTCCCTGACCTTAAGTAGCATCTTACCCTCACCAAGAATGATGCCACAGTATAAAGACAAAATGATCAGTTTCAACAATTGGCTAAAATATTGGTGTCATTCAAAAAGGATCCAGTGTCTGTCAGCCTGGGATGACATGCTCGATAAGCCACGTTGCTTCACTAGGGATGGCTTGCACCTGTCACCCTTAGGCTTTCGTATACTGGCCAAGGCTTTTGACACCCCCATAGTGCCTTTTTTAGGCAAGGCTCAAAGGACAAACCCACCTCCATAGACAACCCAAAGATAAAAAAACTAAAGGTAATGCTACTCAATGCCAGAAGTCTAAACCTCAAGATGCACGCACTCGAGACTCTCCTCAGTATGGAGGAAATCGATGTCTGTGCAGTAACAGAAACCTGGTTCAAGACTCCTGAGAGTACCCCAGCACTACCAGGTTATAACTCATACCATGCGTTTTGGCCCCAAAACTTGGACCGAAGCACAAAAGGAGGGGGAGTATCTATATTCATCAAAGGTACCTACACCTCCAGGTTAGTGGCACTGCACGAAGCATCAGAAACCATCCATGTGCAACTAACAGTGGGCAAAACTGCCTTTCAGTTTGTAGCCTGCTACAGAACACCCTCCCTATTACAGGAACCCCACTTGGAATTCCTGAGAACACTGGAGAATATGAAGGTCTCTCCAAACACTATGTTATTGGGTGACTTCAACTACCCAAACATTGACTGGGAAAACTACTCAAGCCCAAACACCCTCGCCCAAGGGTTCCTTGAATTTATAAACTCTAACACAATGGAACAACTGGTCACCACTCCTACAAGAGGGAACAACATATTGGACCTGGTCATCACCAACATGGGGACTCTATGTTCCACACCAGAGGTAAACCCCTCATTGGTAAGATCAGACCATAAACAAATTTCCCTGGACATCCATATCCCGTCCCCACCCCCAGCCAAGGAAATCACTGTAAAGAATTTCTCCAAGGCCAACTTTGCACTTCTCAAGACTGAGGTGGAATCCTTCAAAGCCCCTGGGCCAGAGGATAATACAGCCCAATCCTCAGAATCCATTACAAATGCATTCTATGAGCACCTGCAGGAATGCATGGATCGTGCTATCCCAAATAAAACCAAGACTCACTCCTCCAAAAACAGGAGACTGGTCTGGTGGACCCCGGCCATAAATAAGCTATACAACAGAAGGAGGAAGCTACTACATGACAGAGCAAAATCCCAAAAAGTGACAGCATCTCTGATCAGTATTAGCAAGAAACTTCGATCCCTCATAAAATCATCAAAGGCCAGTTTTGAAAGAAAAATTGCCCTAGACACTAAAGATAATCACAAGGCCTTCTTTAGTTATGTCAGAAACATGGGCAGAAACTCCCAGATATGCTCTGAATTGTTGCATAATGGTAAAAAAATATACCGAACCTCTACAGACATGGCCAACATCCTGGCAGACAGATTTAGCGCAAACTTCTCCCCCCCTTCCCCCCCAAAGGAGCAAATGCCTATCCCAACTGAATGTAACCTCCCTGACATCACAGATGCACAGGTGAAAGCTGCCCTCTCCAACACAAAAAACACAGCATCTATGGGACCGGATGGTGTCCCAGGCTGTGTCTTACACGAGTTCCAAGAAGAACTGAACCCTCACATTAAGTCACCGTTCAAACATAGCCTTACTACAGGATATGTACCCAAAGAATGGCATACAGCTACAGTGGTCCCACTCCACAAAGGTGGTGCCACAACGGACCCTGGAAACTATCGCCTCATAAGCCTGACTAGTCTGGTCTGTAAAGCTATGGAGCGTATTATCATGGAACTCATAAACAAAGACATTGGGAGCCTCCAGCCACTGGACCCTACCCAATTCAGCTTTGTTAAGAGCAGATCTTGCCTCTTAAACCTAGTTGATTTCTTTGAAACAGTTACCAAAGCTATAGATGAGGGCAAGGTAGTCCACACAGCCTACCTGGACCTCGCAAAAGCCTTCGACGCAATACCCCACTTGGGCATCATAATATGCTTACCAGCTTAAATATCAACCCCTATATCACAAGATGGGTTGCAAGCTGGCTCAGAGATAGAACCCACATGGTCAGAATCGCAGGTGCCATGTCTGAATCCAAACCAGTTACAAGTGGCGTTCCACAGGGCTCAGTTCTGGGAGGGGGATTATGGCTGACAAAGTTCACAGATGACTGCAAACTGGGGGCCATAATCAAATCTCCAGCTGACATAAGCATCCTCCAAAAGGGTCTCACAGAGACAGATGCTTGGTGCCAGAGCCACGGCCTCAAGCTAAATGCTAAAAAATGCATAGTCATCCCTTTTGGGAAAAACAAGGTGCCCACAAATTACCACATAGGTGGTAATCCATTAAGTATGGAAGAAGTAATTAGAGATTTGGGGACCAACGTAGATAGTAATCTCTCCTTTGATAATCACGTTGCCAAAGTGGTTAGAAAGACCTTCTATATAGCCCACCTTATCATGAAAGGGTTCACATCTAGATCAAGAGAGGCCATTGTGCCCCTGTACTCATCACTCATCAGGCCCATAATTGAATACAATGCCCCTTTTGGGATGCACCTTACCCGACACCTGCAGCAACTGGAGAGACCCCAAAAGTACCTCACCATGAGGATCATGGGCTGCAAACAGATGTCCTATGCAGCTCGACTAAAGAAACTCCAGCTCTACTCAGTTGCTTACTGCCTACTCAGAGGCGATCTATGCCTGACGTACAAAGCCATGTCAAACCCAGAATTAATGGACATGCTCCACCTCAAAAAATCCAAGTCCCTTAGAGCTACACTCTCCAGGGACCTAAACCTCATCACAAAAATAAATAGGACATGCTGGAGGGACAGATTCATTTCCCCAAGGCTCCCCTCACTCTGGAATAGAATCCCAATTCATGTTAGACATAGCCCCTCGCTGACCCTCTTCAAGCGAAATTTGGACGCGTGGATGGGAAATCGCAAATTCACCCCTGGGATCTCTCCTGTGTCCCTGCTAGACACAGGCACAGTAAACTAATCTTAAAATGGTACCTTCTGTGACATACTTTACAGAGGCACAGTAGGCCAATCTAATAGGGAGGCGGAAGCCAAATACACTCTGGCTAGGCTTATAAATGCCCTAGGGCAGATAGCCTAGAATCTACCTATGAACCTATGTTATGAAATAGTTTGCAAAGTCATTGCTTATTTACTGCTGCATTGTAGTTCTAATACATAAGGAAAGAGAGATAAGTTACATTTTTTTCATTTATTCATCTTTCTAAATATAGTTTAACAGTCTGTATCTGTTTTATCTAAGGTCTTTAAGCCTGTATTAGTCTATATTATGAATTACAGTATACAGTTGTAGTGCATTTTGCTGCTTAAGTGAAATACCTGTTGGTATTAAACCCTACTGTAATTCTTATATACTGAATATATATTAGGCTAGTTCAGGACTACTGTTACCATTAGGGCACTTCCAGGCCAGCCAGCTCAGAGATAATGGTCTAATAGTTTTTCTCTCCCATCTGCCCTGTAGTAGTTGTGTTCATAAACCCATTGTATCTGTTGTTGTCTGCCCCTGATGAAATTTTGATAACATAATTCCCTCATTTTCCCTGTTTATTGGCTATTGACAGTAAGCACATAAGTATCATTTTGCAAAGTCTCTCCCACTAAACTATTTACCAGGTCAAAAAGACCTCTGAAGAAATTGCTTAATATTGAGTGCACTGATAGTGCTTGCACTGATTGTAGTGAGTTTTCACTATAATTAGTTTATTGGTTCCTTCTGGTGGCAGAAGGAGGTTTCCAGGCTAGTTGTTTTGTAGTGAACTTTAAATATGTAATTGAAATCCTCCCAAACGTTATCCCAAACAAACCAAACTCAATGCAGGTATAGTGATCCCATCCTCCTGAGTCATTCCTGTCAGAATCATAGACCAGCACTTCCCCAGAACCTCTGTAGACAGCTGATCGAGATGGGTATCTTCACACAGTATAAGAATAGTCTTATTCTGTCTGAATATCATCTATCACTCAATCAGCATAATACAGTGTGTGAGAAATATGCATATATAGGCAAAAAAAATCTTATACACAGTAAACTCAGACTCTAAAATAATCAGCAGTACACCACACACCACATCTCACTAAAATCATCACAATGTACACAATCTATCATATGCTGAGGTTCTAAGGACTAACTTGCCTAAACATCAAAGACCTCCAACCACAACACAAGTACAAAGCACACTCAGCATGTTTAGCCTATCTCCTCACATAGCACAGGGAGTCCCAAGGCAGACGTCGGCACAGCCAAACATTCTTGTTACTGACAACTGCATTGTAATATATGCAGATATACCTCTTACCAGGCTAACCAAGGAAAGCATGAAGATTAGTTGTTTGTCTGGTGCCAGGATCTGTCAGATCACAAACGCACTCAAGTCCTTGAACAACAAGTTCCTGTGTGACTCAGTCATAGTCCACCTGTGTGTATATGACCAGGGACATACCTCCCTGGACTATATGAACAGAGAGACATGATGGAGCTCTTGGACTATGTGTCCAAGACTGGTATGAGCCTAGTACTGAGCAGTATTCTACCTTCTCCAAGGATAATGACACAGAATGAACAAATAATAATTGGCTTTAATAACTGAATTAGTTTTTGCTGTCATTCAAAGGGGGTCCAAAATTTTCAACCTGGGAAAATATGACTGACAAGACCATACTGTTTTTTCCAGGGACAGCCTTCATCTGTTTCCTCTAGGGTTTCAGTTATTGGCAAAGACATTGTCCAGGCCCCCATAGCTCTTTTTTTTTAGGTAATGCCAACCAGATACACCTTCCAACATAACAAAACAAGCAAAGGAAAATATGAAGGTGCTGCTGATCAATGCTAGGAGCCTAAACAAGAAACTTCACTCCCTACAAGCCCTTCTTACCCTGGAGGAGGTAGACATCTGTGGAGTAACTGTGATATGGTTTAGGACAGAGAGAGCACTCTGGCTATGCATGGCTATAATGCCTTCCACATGTTTAGACCAGCTACTGCACAGAAGGGAAAAAACATGGAGGGCTATTGATCTTCATCCAGAAGAGATTCACATCAAGGCTGATAAAGTATCATGATGCACTAGAGCTTCTTCATGTCCAAATGACCATCATAAAGGTTCCATACCACATGTTAGCTAACTGTAAAACTCCCTCTATGACCTAAGAAAGCTACAGCACCTATCTACAGGAACTTGAATAACTCTGTATTAAAGCCACTATAATTCCCTAGGTGATCTATGCTATCCAGCTATAGAGTGGGAAACTACACCACCACTAGTGCACAAGCATGGAGATTCCTGGTCTCTGTCAATACAAATGCCCTGGAAGAATTACTCAGAGTATCCACTGAGGGAATCACATCTTGGATCTTATCCTTACTAATATAGGGACATCTTGCACCATCCCTTGCATATCTTCATCACTTGTTAGGTCTAATTACAAAGCTGTCATCTTTAAAATAAAATTGAAACCAGAGTTCCCGTCCACCAAGGTACCTTTAGAAATTTATTTGACAAACTTCTTCTTCCTAAATGATATATTGGCAAGGTTCAAATCTCCACCAAACCCAGTTAATTCCACTGAATGCACAAAAATGTACACCACCACACTATACCAGCTTGTTAATAGCTGCATAGATGCAGCTGTACCCCTTGCAAGAACAAGTGCAGGGCAACGCCAGAAGCAAACCTAGACGTTAGAACCATAATATCAACAAGTTTTACAATAAAAGAAAGTATATTTTGACCAAAAGTAAGAAGAATAATTCTGAGTGCTATTGCCCTCATCTCTGAAATAAACAAACAACTGAGGAGGTTAATAAAATCCACCAAAGCCAAATTTGAG
The DNA here is from genome assembly GCF_019279795.1 of Protopterus annectens. Classification (NCBI taxonomy): domain Eukaryota; kingdom Metazoa; phylum Chordata; order Ceratodontiformes; family Protopteridae; genus Protopterus; species Protopterus annectens. The sequence continues at coordinate 938,617,981 of NC_056727.1, forward strand.
GCTAAAATAGCTACCCAAGCAAAAAAAAAAAAAAAAAAAAAAAAAAAAAAAATCACAATGCCTGTTGTTTTATGTTTATAATCTCAAAAGCACACTGCAGCTATGCATTGAGCTGATTTTGACTGATGTTATCTACACTGAATCTGAAGATAAAGCCAACCTAATAGCTGATAAATTCATATCTAACTTTACCTCAGTGTGTCCTCACATCCGTCCCTCAAATATACTGGAAACTGGCTAGCCTCCAGCTATTACACAAGACCAAGTCCTAAAAGCACTATCAAAACCTAAAAATACTGCATTAATAGGTCCTGACAATATCTTGGATGCATCTTAAACAGCATGATTCAGTCACCCTTCTAACACCCCTGTTCAACCTCAGCCTCCATACTGGTTTTGTATCAAATGAATAGAGAACAGCTAGTCATTTCCCTGCATAAGGGAGGACCTTCCTCAGACACAGGTAATTACAGACCTATAAGTCTGACTAACCTCATATGCAAATCCATGAAAAGACTTATGGAACTAATCGATAAGGACATAGGAAACCTGCAAACACTGGACTCATCTCAGTTTGGATTTCTCAAGGGCAGGGCATGCTTACTCATCCTGGTGAACTTTTTTTGAAAAGGACACCAAAACAAAGGATGAAAGTAAAATGGTACACACAGCAGACCTCAACTTGGCAAAATGTTTTTACACATTCCCCCACTCAAGCATAGTGCAAAAATTAAATAAACTGGGAATAAACCCCTACACCATCTGCTAAATTACCAGCTGGCTCACAGATAGGACTCAGGAAAACAAAACAGGGGAAATTACCTCCACAAAGTACCCAGTCACTAGTGGAGTTATCCAGGATTCTATGCTGGGGCCTTTCCTGTTTGGCATCTACTCCTCTGATGTTAAAGCCAAAATGAAAAGGCTGTGACTGACTAAGTTTGCAGATGACTGCAAGCTAGGAGCAGTCATCAAATCTCCAAATGACACAGCCATCCTGCAGAAAGGTTTGTCCTCAAAGAAATAACTTCTGTTAAAAATCATGGACTGAAACTAAATCTGAAAATTGCATTATTGTATCCTTTCATAAGTTCATAGGTTGGTACTAGGCTATCGGCCCTAGGGCCTATACAAGCCTAGCCATAACAATTCCCGGGATATTTCTTCCCACATTATTTACTTCCCTAGACCCCTGTCTAGCAGGGTGACTGACGTGATCCCCGGGATGAATTTCCTATCTCCCATCTAATCTTCAAAGCTACTTTTGAAGAGGGCCAAGGAGGCGCTCTGCTTGACATGTATGGGGAGTCGCTGGGTCAGGAACCTATCCCTCCAACAAGTTTTGTTTATTGTAATGACAAGGTTTAGATCCCTGGAGCGTGTGGCTCTGAGGGATTGGGATTTCTTTAAGTGGAGCATGTCCAACAGCTCCGGGTTTGACATGGCCTTGTATGTTAAGCAGATATCGTCTCTGAGTAGACAATATGCCACAGAGTATAGCTGGGGTTTTTTTAGATGATCAGCATAGGGCATCTGCTTTAGGCCTGTGATTCTTTTAGTGAGGTATTTCTGCAGCCTTTCCAGCTGTTGCAGATGTCTTGTGAGGTACATACCAAATGGGGCACTGTACTCTATAATGGGTCTAATGAGGGATGAGTACAGTGAGACAATGACCTCCTTTTTTCTGGATGAAAAGCCCTTAGTGATGAGGTATGCCACATAGAAGGATTTCCTGACTGTTGTGGCAATGTGGTTATCGAAGGTGAGACCACTGTCAACCTGTGTCCCTAAGTCTCTCATCACACTTTCAGTGTTTAGTGTACTGCCACCTATGTGGTAATTCATGGGTACATGTTTTTCCCAAAGGGGATAACTATATATTTCTTGGCATTAAGCTTGAGCCCATGGCTCTGGCACCAAGCATCTGTTTCTGTAAGGCCCTTTTGTAGAATATCCACATAATTTGGGGATTCAATAATGGCTCCCAGTTTGCAGTCATCTGCGAACTTTGTTAGCCAGAGTCCCTTAGTATTGGCCTGTACTTCAGAGAAGTAGATGCCAAGCAAGAGCATTCCCAGGACTGAACCCTGAGGTACTCCACTTGTCACTTGTCTGGAGCTGGATTTGAGGTCGGCTACTTTTACAGTCTGGGTTCTGTTAGTAAGCCAGTTGGCAACACATCGAGTGATGTAGGGATTTATGCCCAGCTTAGTAAGTTTATCTATGATTCCAGAGTGGGGGATGGTGTCAAAGACCTTGGCGAGGTCCAGATAGGCTGTGTGGACTGCCTTACCTTTGTCCACAGCTCTAGAGACTGATTCGAAGAAGTCAGTCATATTCAGTAGACAAGATCGGCCCTTCAGAAACCCAAACTGGGTGGGGTCCAGTGTTTGAAGGTTGCCAATGTCTTTGTTTATAAGTTCCATGATAATGCGTTCCATGCCCTTGCAGATCAGGCTCGTCAGACTGATGGGACGGTAGTTCCTGGGATCCAAGGTGGATCCCCCCTTGTGGAGTGGGATAACTGTAGCTGTGCACCACAAAGCCTGAAGTGAGGCTATGATTAAACATGACACTTAGGTGAGGTGCCAGTTCATTTTGTAGTCCATGTAGTACACAGCCCGGGATGTTGTTTGGTCCCATGGATGCTATATTCTTAGCTTTGGAGAGTGCAGTTTCTACCTGTGTGGCCGTGATTACCAGAATTTGGCAATCTTTTGGTATTGATATGGGCCCTTTAGGCATGAGAGGGGGGTGAAGTTGGCACTGAATCGATCTGCCAGGATATTGGCAATATCCTTGGGATCAGTATATTTAATGACATTCTGTTGTAGCTCAGAGAAGATCTGAGCATTGCCATTTAGATTCTTGACATAACTATAGAATGCCTTGTGGTTATCTTTGGAATCTTTGGCAATTTTATTTTCGTAACTAGCTTTGGAGGATTATATGAGGGATCCTAGCTTCTTACTGAGGCTGGTAAGGGTTTTTTTGCATCCTGGGATTTTTCTCTTTTGTGCAACAATTTCTTCCTTCTGTTGTATAGTTTGTTTATGGCAGGGGACCACCAGATTGGCTTTCTTTTGGAAAGTCATCTACCTTAGGGAACTACCACCTTGACAATACACTCCTAATAGTTGACCCAGTTGTTTAGGACTTGGGAACATATGTGCACAGTGACCTGACTTTCACCCAACATGTGTCAGTTGTCATAAGAAAGTCCTTCTATATGACACAACTTATAAACAAAGGGATTGTGTCTAGCTCTGGGGATACCATTGCCCCTCTTTACTCAGCCCTCATTAGGCCAGTCATTAAGTGCAATGACCCCCTTTGACATATATCAGTGCAGACACATGCAACAACTGGAATCCTCATAGAGATGCTTTACTAAAAGAATACAAATGCTAAACAATAGGAGGTGACCTCTGTCTGGCATACAAGGCATCCTACAAGCTACAACCCAGTACTGCTGGATTTACTGTGCATCAGCAAGTCAAATGGAATCAGCAATGTACAGTCTTATCTTTTTTTTTAAACACCTTTATTGAATTATCACTTGTGATATAGGCAAACTTACACTTATATTAGAGAAAAAAAACATATAATCTGTTCACAGTTACAAACATTATACATCACATGTATTCTTTCATACAATATAATCAATCCAACAATAGATAAGTTGGTCAACTCCTTCCTTCCCTTAAATCTCATTTCCTCCTCCAAAACATTTTTTGACATGTATTGTTCCCAGTATTTCCATTTCTTTCCATGTAATTTGCTCCTACCCTTTTCTAAAGATCCAATTTTAGTTATTTTATCTCTGTTACACTATTCACTACTAAGTATGGCTGATTTAGACTTTGATTTCCATTTTCTAGTAATTGCTTTTTGGCAGCTACCAGAATTAAACTTAACAAGACCTTGCTATGTCCAAGCAGTTCAGATCCTGTATCCCAACTCAAACAAATCATTTCCCTTATTACTTCCATTTGTTTATCCAGTATTTCTGGAACATTACTCTGTAGGGAATTTTTAAAAATAATCACACTCACAAAACATATGTTCCCGGTTACCTCTATTTTCCCCATCACTCCTCCAACACTTGTCATCTACCTGAAGAAAAATTCTTTGGAGTCTGCTTCTGGTATAAAAATACCAAACACTTCCAATCAAAAATCCTAAATCTTCTAGACTTTGTTCCACATTTGGGAGCCATGCATATCATCCTATTGTTTCTTTTTGAATTCCTTATCCAATGACTCTTCCCAATATTTTGTAACCTCCTCTAACTGATTCTTATAGTCATTGTGCAATATTTCGTATGCCCTACGAATTATTCCTTTTTAACAGCAGTTTCTTTTCTAGATTCAACTACAAAATCTACCAGTGCAGGCCTTTTACTTAGGTTCCCCCTTTACTTTTTTTATGCCGATACTCTGACATCAATCCCTGATACAGAAGGCAGTCTCTAGCTTGTAGTCCAAATTTCTTCTTGCCTTATTCCCATTTTATTATCTTTCCCTGTCTTATTATTTGTTCCCAGTGCCTTGGTTCCTTTGCCACATTCCCCCAGTAAATTCCTAGACCTCTCTTGCCTATTCTCTGTACTCCTAATTGTAGTTATCCCTATCAGCAGAATCTCCTTTCTCCATTCCAGTGTCAGCCTAGTTCTTAGAATACATTCTGCTACTTTATGAATATAATATTTTGTATGACTGATGTTATTCGAGTTAAGGACCTGCACCCAAAATCCCACTCTCCCTCTCCTTATTTCTTGAATTTCCTCCCTGCTTCATCATCAGCTCTTTGCATTTTGAACTGTAGTGTTTTGCTTGTGTTATGTATAGGGATCTTAACCTCTTCTCCAATATCAAGAAAATAGTTTGGGGAGCAGGTTTATCTTGCAGATGATAACACTGCTCTGGAACAAATTCCGCATTCAAGTAAAGCCATGCTCATTCTTGTCCATATTCAAACGCAACTTGGATCTGAAGATGGAAACAGAAAATTTACCCTTGGACTACCCCTTGTACTATTAATGGATGAAGAAAGCTCCTAAATGCTCTATCTTATGCACGGGTCCCCTAATATTATCTATGGTATGGCCCCAGTTATTTTCACTAGGGATAATATATGATTATCAACCACTGGGTGGTAAGATCAACCTAACACCATATAGGATAGGTTAATTCAAGCAACAAAACAGACATTGGCTTGGCTTAAAATGGCTCACAAGGCAGTTAGCCTAGTACTTACACATGAACCTATGATCCTATGTAGCAACAGCTGTCATAAAATCCTAATACTTGGCACAGTTGATTAGTAAGGAACTATCAAAAGAGATTATTGCTCCTTTTTATCCAGTAATGGTCAGTTGTAAAAACCCCAAAGGATCCTAACAAAGAAGAGCACAGGCTTGAAATTCCTAAGCTACCAGAATAGACTAGAAGCACTGTCCCTCTTTTCTATGTCTTATAGGCTCTTCTAAGGAGACCTCTACCTTGCCATCCAAGCAATCAGAGACCCTGTAGTCCAGGATCTCTTGTACCTTCATGAGGCAAGCAGTTCCACAAATTCTAGAACAAGAGATTTAAATCTGCTTCAGCAGATCAGTAAAACCAGGGGGACAGACAGAGTCATTACTCAGCATCCCCCTCACCACCAAAATATGTTCCCCCTAGCAATAAAGCAGAGTAATACACTACCTTCCTTCATATGGGACCTGTATAATTGGATGAGTATTCATAAATCCACCTTGGGTGTGACTGGTATAGCCCTTCTTGAGAAAGGAGATAGAGTCTAAGCTGGTAACTGCTATGGTGTAATGGTCCCAAGACATAGTGGCCTTGAACTGCCCACAATTCCTGTTATTCCTGTTATATAATTTTTAACTTACAACGTGTCTGCATAATTCATTGGGTTCATTGCATACCTTGCTCTGACTGAGCAGTGGTATAAGCTGACACTTTACAGTTGCACTGGTTGTGACTGTAAAAGCATCCTAGTGGTATAGGTCACTCATTTACTCAGAACATAAATAAATAGTTTGACATTGACCTGTACTAAAAAATGCAAGAGAAAAGAAACATGAAAAAGTGATACTATTTCTAAGGATGAAAGGAAACAAAAGATAACATAAAAAACAGGAAAACTAATACTGCTGCTCAGAGTCTGTTTGTCCCTAATGTAAGTGATTGATTCCCTAGTCTGTATGATGCTACATTTATTCCCCCTCTTTAGCTAAGATGCATCTTTCCCTCGGTACTGTTCTTTAGCTGTCTGAATGCTTTGCATTAAATACATGACATAGAGAAAAGCAAAAATGTATATCTTTCTAACCTGACACCCTAGCACACAGAGTGGCAGCAGACACCATCATTCAGCACACAGAGTGGCAGCAGACACCATCATTCAGGAACGCACACATAAGTCTTATAAAACCTCAGCACTACCTGGCACAGAAAAATAAATATGACTGGAATACAAGATATTTGTCAGTGGGTAAAATATAACGTCTTTCCTATTACTTTACTATATATTGTGATTCTTTCATTCATTCATTCTTTTAATTATTCATTTATCCATTCATTCATTTGCTCTCTCTAACTTTATCCTGTTCATGGCAATGGGGAGTAGAAGGTTATTTCAGCAAGCGACGGGCATAAGGCAGACAAAAAGTCTTGAATAGGCACCAGTCTGCAGCAGTATGTAAACACTTGTGCTGACATGCATAACACACACACACACACACACACACACACACACACACACACACACACACACACACACACACACACACACACACACACACACACACATACACACACACACCACACACACACACACACACACATTCAGAAAATTCAAATGGTTGCCAGTTCTCTTGTCAACATAACTTTCTGAAAGGAAGGAAGTTGGAGACCTAAGCGAAACTCAACAGACTCACATGGAGGACATGCGTTGAATGCATTCCATCTGAGAGATGAGCATAAGAATCAATCTCTTTGAGGCACTAATACTATTTTTCCACTGTGTCACTCATATATTATTGGATTTCAGCAATGACTGATATTCTAATTTACTCTTGAGTTAATAATGTTGCTTTATAGAAAGCACATCTTTTCTGTAAAACATGCATGTCCTCATGTCACCCCAGAAATTGCCTTTAGAACCAACTCATGTAACTGAGTGCAAACATAATAGTGCAAGCTTTCATCTACAATAAGACGATGAAGCCTAAACATGCTTCCTAGAGTCTCCTGTGCATACCCCCACTCCTTCTTCACTGGGCATATGCAGGTGACCATTAAAATACATTTAGCATTTGGAGATGTGTAATTCTTGAAACTCAGACAACAGAAAGTTGAGAAGAATAAACAAGAAAAAATAGTGTACAGACCTTCCACCAACCCTCTTTCACTAGCACTGTCTCGCCATCAAATCATCTCTTGATACTTCTCCTAGCCTGATCTCTACCACCACACTGATCACAATGATAGTAAGCTGCTATGGCCTCCCTCCACCCAATTCCAGTGACCTTGACTACCACACAACAGAAGAGTGACCAGAATTCTGAGTTAGAATCACTCTGCCAGGAAGTAACTGGAGCTTTTCTCCAGTTTCTAGACTGCATGAAAGTTAAGTTGCATGCCAAGAGTCACCGTCTCAGCAAATGCAATAATTCTGTACCAGTTTCTCATTTTTCCTGGATATCCTATCACCATATTTCATCAGCTCCCTTGAAGCACTCTAGGATGTTAAAGACCTTACACCTTCCCACATCTACCAGTAGTTAGCTCTGTCCACTGCTAGCACCCACATCTCCTGTCAATGTTTATTGTGCAGTGCTGTATCCTCGGTGCCATGCTATTAGTTATAATATCACTGAATGGAGTTTTTAGCACCCACTGTAGCACAATACCAACTAATAAAATACCCAGACAGCAGCTCAAACTGGCCACTAACTGGCAAAACTATTGATTGCTCCATCACATTGTTTGTCAATGAACAGACTTGTCCTCAACTACTCACTACGCTGCTAGTCACAAGTTTGCAACAAGCTAGTTCAACTGTCAGGGAATGGAGTTTCACCTATAACAATCAGTTGCTTAATCAGCTTAGAAACGTTTACACCTTTTCCTCTGTTTGCCAGTCATTAAAAAGAACTACACAATAACAAAGCATACACCTGTGATAAAAGTGATGTCTTACAAAACATAATTTCTGCAGTAATCAAAGTACCAAGCCTACCAACTCAGTTTCTGACACCATGTATCAGCAAACAGGTAAGTACTGACCTCTGTATCTGACCACATGTACCAGCAAATGCTGAGTCAACACATATTGCGGGTAGGGTTGGCTGACATATGCCGATGCTGTTTCCAAGGAGGTATATGGGTATTTCCCACTAATCCTATTTAATTGACACATTGAAGGGAAGATGGGTGAAACACAGCCCTTCCTCTATACTGCTCTACACTCCAGCAGCTGGAATCATCCTACCACCATGCTTCCCAAAAGCCACTGAAGGAAGCAGGGCTGGGTTGCTGGTATATGGGAATGCTGCATTGCTGTACTTTCAATCATTGCTTGAATCAGGTAGTCTTTCTTTAAATACTGCCTTCTTTCTGCTACACAGTTTTTCCTGAAATAAGCCAATTTGTTAAATTTAGAAGACTGCATGAAAATATATCTTTATTTCTATGTTTGCTGGTTTGTTTAATTAAAGTATCCATTTTTCTGCTGTATGTCCTGTAGATGACCAAAGGAAAGAACCGTTTTCTGCATTCAGTGGCTATTGTTTTGGTCATGTTATTATTTATTTATTTTTTAAATTCATGCATTTATTAACTTATTTATTTATTTTTCATTTATTTACTGGGTTTGCCTGACTGGACTTAGTAAAAAAAACCTTTTCAGTGGAGGCCTGGGAAGAAAATCTCTAACAGTTTACAAACATTTTCGACAGACATTTAGTAGTATACATGAAGACACATTAAGTCCTGCACATTAACAATTATGCATGCATTTATTAATTTGAATACATTTATATGAAATTAAAGTAACTATTACAGTATAAAAGATACTTATGCATTAGTCAGTGTTGAAATATTGAGCAACTGAAGAGGATTATTAGTGGATGTATACAAAATATACTGATGTAGCAGTAAGAAGTTAACAGAATTTGATTTGTCAAATGGTTATGTATCAAGGTCAGCATCCTCAGTTAGTACAGTAATAGAAATAGATGAGACAATAAAAAGAGGGAATGAAAGTTGTATATGTTATGGAATTTATGCCAGGGTTATTGATGGATGAATATCTACACTGGAAGTGTTTGGGAAAGCAGAGCTGGAATAGGTTGTTACTGTTAGCTTTAAAATAGATGGAACTTCACTGGAAAGTGATTAGTAGAAGCATACTCAGAGGAGAGATATGTTTTTAATTTAGATTTAAATAGTCTGTGGATAGCATTTCTGCAGTTTGAACATGCTGTATAAGTCGAGGGTTTACCATGTGAATTGCTGACAGAGCAGGTGGAGGTCAGAAATTTTTCAGAAGATCTGAAGGGCCTAGCTGGAGAATACCAGGATGAGAGGCATAATTGCAGGACATGTATCACAACAACAGAGGATTGTATGTGTTTATATCAAGTTAATTAAATTAAGGAAGTTGGATCACTCAAACCACTGCAGTTGTCTTACAGTGGTGAGTCCAGGCAGAAGGTGACAAATCTGGCAATTTTGTTATATATTTGTTTTAATTTTGATTGCTGGGTTGAGTGTAGGCTTGTAAAAACAGATGCTGCATATGAGAGAGTTAGAATCAGGTAGGCTGAGGCAATACACCTTCTGGTACAATCGGTAAAGTACTTCTTAGCCACTATCAGTGTGTGAATATCAAATGTCATTTTGCCATTAATTATTATACCTAGTGATTTGGTTCGGGAGACTACATGTACTGCAGTACCATATGTTGAGATGAAAGAGGAGTTAGATTCTGTAATATACTGGGAAATGGGAAGGGAGAGCATAACTTTTGTTTTCTTGACATTGAGCACTAGGTTAAAGTCTTTAAGCCAGTTTCTACAACTGAAAAGACTTGCTGAGTGATGTTTTCAAGTTCAGTGATTGATGTTTCATTGCAGGTGATAGTAGAATTGTCTGTGTATTGGATGATAGGAGCATTACTAAAGTGAAAAGCAGATTGTTAGTAAATTTGTTGAATAATAAAGGTCTACAAATGGAACCCTGTGGGATTCCAGCTGATGTGGGAACTCAGCAGGTTGTGTCAATATGCCATTTTACACTTTGACTCCAGTTGGAGAGGTAGGAGCAAAACTATGTGATAAAGTTAGAAGAGAGTCCTAAGTTATCAAGCTTAAGGCAGAGTTTCTGATGAGAGACAGTGCCAGAAGGTTGTTAAAGATCAAGGAAGATGGATGAATGATAGTAGATTGTTATTGTTCCTCTGGTGGTGTATTGTGTTAATGAAAGATAGTAGAGCAGTGGCTGTGCTACGATATTGGTGGCATCTGTGTTGTACTGATAAGAGAAGTTTCTGATAGCAGGTAAGGAAGTAGTTGAGAAAGAATCTACTTCTCTAAGATTTTAGACAGTGGAGACAGGCTAGCTATATGTCTAAAGTTGTTCAGGTCAGTGGGAGAGCAACCCTTAATATAATGGAATGATTAAAGAGTGTTCCCAAATGAGGGAAACGTATGTTTCTTGAATGTAGCTGCTAAAGAGAATGGATATTGGGTAGACTATAGCATTAGCTGCTAGTTTGAGGAATCCTGGGGTATGTTGTCTGATGCAAGTGTTGTGGGATATAACTTGAGGAGGTTTGACTTTCTTTATTATCAGTTTTATAATTGCTATGCTGGAAATATTCTCCAGTAATTACATCAAATAAAATATGAGATATTTTCTTTAGTGAGATTATACAAACCTATTTCTATCCCTGGAGTAGGTAAGACCAGAGAGTTGTAACCTAAGCTTTTACCTGGCATGAGACCTGAGTTAAGTATATGATATTTATAAGATAAAAGCACAATAACATCACAACCTTACTGGCATGAGTTGTGACATAAGTATATTGCAGTTATAAAAAAAATCATAATAAGAACACCTCTCTGTGCATATCTTTTTTTTTGACACATTCATAAGAAGATAATGGCTCAGAAAGATATTTGCACTAATTTACGTCTTCAGCATTATTAGATTGCCACAGGCTTAACTGTCTATCTAGTTTCTAGAAGGCATTGCACTTGGATTTCATTATAAAGTACTTGCACTGTATCTGAGAAAAATCAACAATAATGATGTTTATCAACAGACAAAGAGATACAAAGACCACTACAGACCTTGTTGCACAAATTGTTTAGTACCCATTTGGGTCAGTATCTGCCTGATATTGACTCTTTTAGGATTTGTAATACTTATGGATTCATTTATGCAGCTCCACAATTAATTGGAAAAATTCCTACATTTCCAACACCAGGCTGTTCTACTGTATGTCACGGTGTCATCCTCTGCCATCAGCTTTAAAGGGGATATTACAACCCAGTGCTGCCACATGGCCAAGGCAATCTCTGCCAAATGGCACGCTCAAGTGTGTACTAAATTCGCAGGCAGAAACTCCACGTATTAACTCAGCTAAGGCCCTGCTGATAAGAACTAAATAGAATGTGGAGTGATGTCATAACAAGCAGCAATCTAATTACAACATTTGCATTTCAGTCATTAAGCACATGAATGTCAGTTGGTTTATAGTCATCATATCTGTAGCAGTGGACTTAAGGTACATTTTACATCACTTGATCAAACCCTTTAAGTAACCTTAGCTTTTCATAGCCAGGCTGGGTAACTGTCATGTTTCTGGTGTCAAGCCTGTAAAGGTTCTTTCAGTCCTAGTTACCTAATACCTTATGAGGTTATGTAATTTTAAACCAAGCTAAGGAAAACAATAATTAATTATTGCTGTTTACTGAATAATGCCCCTATTTTATTTACAAAATCTGACCCTAAAATAGCGATTTGCTATCTCTGCTTAGCAGCAGAAGCCTGTACATTGTTTATAATTTGTTCCATTCTCTTTTTCAAGTTCACGTGAGATCATCTTTGCCAGCATAGTAACAGTATTTATTATCAGTTGTTGTCGGTTGTTTTTGAGGATTCCTCTCATTTTGTCATGACACATAACAGGATTACTATGACTACTCTTAGGCCTGGAAGGAAACTGTCAGCAATTCACACTGTGTTTGCACTTGCCAGCCATGGTTTGGAAGATGGTGAGAAAAATGTAGTATAAACTGATTGAATTAATTTGTCTTGCCAAGTGGTTTAAATAATTACCATATTGCTGTCCTGTCTCCAAAGTGGGAAATCTAGAGATGTACATTTCATAATATACCTGTAGTCACATCACTCACAGCTACTGAATCACTGTCTGCGGATGGTTCACCTGTTGTGCCTTGTCTTGTTAACTTTGTGCAACTATGCTGTTGCAGTTGAATTACCTTAAATTTTTTAACAAGTTAATTTATTGTGGTTATAGAACTGAGATGACTATGTATACCATTGTTTTGTAAGGCTGGCAGGAGTATGGCAGCACTTCAGCCTGCTGTCTTGTACCCATGCAGTATTCGATAGAAGCTTTTGCCAAGCAAAACAGCCTTGGTTTCAAGAATATGTCATATCAATCAGTGAGATGTTACTTAGTTTTCTAAATAAAATTATAAAACATTTCACTCTTCTGGTATGTGTGTGTGTGTGTGTGTGTGTGTGTGTGTGTGTGTGTGTGTGTGTGTGTGTGTGTGTGTGTGTGTGTGTGTGTCTGTGTACGGGACTGAATTTATCTGTGTGTTCACTTGCTGTGTGTATGTGTATACTATTCTACTTATGTTGCAGTGTTATCAGTGTCTTCTGACATAATGGCTATAGTGTATCTAGCAAACATACATACAATAAGCTGCCAAGTGAAAGGGGAAACATATAGATGTATACTGATGGTGACAGGAAAAAGTAGCGCACTGCAGGTAAAGTAAAAAGACCACTGCCAATTTGTCTTTACATGCTGAACAGTAAAGAGATCTTACAGGTCTTGAATCAGCTCTGGAATTCTGAATCTTAATCACTTGTTTTGACTTAGTGACTTCCTGCACCTGATACCCTTCTATCTATGAAATTTGTTAGTGTTATTGCCTGGTGCAAGGAACAACAGATTTCATTACTTAGGTCATTTTGATTATTTTGTTTTCAAAGATGAATAGGTTACTTTTTTGGGGAGGGAGTGGGTTCTGCCATATACCACACATTGTGTTTGCGCCATTTGCTATATGGTTAAATATTGTCAGTGCATTGTGTGCAGGAAGCATTTTCTATAATGGTTATGTGTGTACACATGTTGCTTACTTATATCCTCTTCTGTATACTGTGGGTCATACAGATATACCTTAGTGCTGATAGATGAATACCCTAGGTCCATTTGGTATATATTCCAGTAAACATCTACCATCTTGAACTTCCCTTATATAGTCTCATTTATATCTGTGGCTACTTGAATTCTCCTGTTTTACTTTGACAATGCTCAATTCTACTTGTAATTCATTATGCTTCCTTAGTCCTATGCCATTCTACCTAAGCTTCCCACTTTTTTCTTGGTCATCCTCTTCTATATATCATTTTCTCTTAATCCAACCTTTCCTCATAGATAAGCCCATCTCACATCCTACCATCTTAGACATTCTTCATTGTAGCTGTTTGACCAGTACTACCTCATTTTTCCTGAAGGGTTCACAGAAATGCAAGCAGTATTCTGTAGGTTGCAGCACCATGTAAAATGGAAGAATAATTTTCATTTACTTGGATCTGGTCCACTAGTCTGCACAACCATCAGTTTATTGCCCTTTTGTCATTGCTTTTTTAGCATTGAATAACATAGTGTATAGTCACAGGTAGCGCATCTCTGGATATTTTTTATCTTTTGAGTTCTACAGTGACATTCATTTGTAGCTCTGCAAACAAAATGGTAATTTATAACAGAATAGAAATAAATAAGGACAAACCTAAAATAGACTTGTTGAAGCCTTTCTGAAATTAATCAGCACTTGAGTCTAGTGGTATCCAAATAAGAAATGTGCAGTAGCTGACTAAATACAGCAAATGCCCTAAAACTTTATTTTATTGTATTTTATTTATTTTATTTTGACATTTGTTAACCAGGTATGTCCGACTGAGCCTGAGCCCTTTTTCAACAGAGGCTCAGGGAGAAGCTCTGAACAGAACACTTATAGATACATAGAACAGTTATATGTATAAAAAGCTTCACAATACATGCAAACGTCTAAATGCAGAAGTAGCTCTATATATATATATATATATATATATATATACAATCTAAAATTCTGAAATGCAGTACAAATTAAATAAGTCAGCAGGCAGTGTGGGGTAAAATATACTAACAAACAATGGTAGTTACTATAGACACATATAAGTCTCAGGATATAGTACATAGTAGAGTAGGTCGGCAAGCTCAGGAGTACATAAATAAGAGAAAGGAAACAACCAAGTACAGTAGACTTGAGCAGTTCATTGACAGAGCAGAGAGCACATGGGTAAGTGAAATAAAAAATAGGAGCAATGAGAGAAGAAAGTTGGGTTGGACTTTGGCAGGAGCAGATCCAAGAGTTCCATAAGTTTGATTTTTTGAATTTGTGAATATTGGATATAATTCTGATGGTCAGGGAAAGTTTGTTCCGAGCTAAAGCAGTTGAGTAGCTATATAGATGTTGGCCAATTGTCTTTTTGGGCTTATAGATTTCCAAGATGAACTGGTCAGAGCTCCGGAGAGTCTGACTAGGAGTATAAAAGGAGATGAAAGAGGAGATGCCTGGGCAGGAGGTGGGTTTGTTGGGGATGGACTGAATGAGGATCAGTTGAGTTAGTAGGAGCTGGTGGCACCTAGTTTAGAGATTTGTGAGAGAGGCAGTGGTGGAAGTTGGGCTGGTTTACATCAGACTTAGCTAATTTATTTTAAGTGAGTTCAGGCTTAGTTTTAAGACAGAATTGTAGGTTAGTTAAGATCTGCGAGCCATAAAGAAGACCAGGGAGAATGTAGGCATAAGATAGAGAGAGTCTAGAGTCTTTCATGATGAATTTTTTTATTTCTATAAAGCAAGCCCAGTTTTTGGTGTGCCTTTTTTATGCAATAATGGACATGTAGATCAAATCTGAGTTAATTGTCAATGATTGCACCTAGGAGTTTGGTATGTGTTTCAACGTTAATGGAAGTGTTGTTTAGAGATGTGATAGGAAAAGTATATTTAAGATGAGTGAGAAATTTCAGAAGGAATAAGAGATTTTTTGTGGGGGGGATTGAGTATGAGTTGATTATCGGTTAGCCAATTTTCAATGGAGCTGAAAGAGTTTTGGGTTAAACTGTGAAGGTTAGAGAGATTGTCAGAAATGGAGATGATCGTGGAATCATCTGCCTATTGTATAAGAGAAGAGTGAGAAGAGGAGGTGTGAAGGCAGTTAGTGAAGATGTTAAATAGCAGTGGGCCTAGAATGGTGCTTTTAGGAACTTTCAAATTGATGGGGAAAACGGGAGAGAAGGATGAGAGCCATTTGACAGACTGCTGTCTGTTAGTGAGGTAGCTTGAGAACCATGTAACAGTAGGATTAGAGAGACAAAGATCAGACAATCTGGCAAGGAGCTTGGGGTGAGAGATAGTGTCAAATGCTTTAGAGAGATGTAAAAAGACAGTAAACTAGTTTGTTATTGTCTCTGGCTTGAGAGATAGTTTGCGTGAATTAAAACAGGGCAGACATCATGCGGTGGTTAGGATGGAAGCTACGTTGCGTGGGAGTGAGTAAATTTTCTTGAAGAAGATAGTCCATGAGCTGCTTGTGTATATATTTTTCAAATAATTGAGAGAGGCGAGACAGAGTGCCTATGGGTCGGTAGTTTGAGTGTTCAGTGGATTGTTCTCCCTGTGGATTGGCATACTGTAAAATTGTTTCTAGATTGTGGGGATAGTAGATTCTCAACTAGATTGGTTAATTAGGATGAGGATAGGGTAGGGTATAGAGCTAGCTGCAAGCTTAAGGAAGAAGGGAGGTAGATTATCCACCGAAGTAGAGCATGACTTTAATTTGCTAAGCAGCATTTTTATGCAGCAAGTGGGAACAGGTTTGAGTGAGAAAGTGATTTTCTGGCCAGAGGGAGGGCATCATTTAAACTAGTAATGGGGCTCAAAAAATGTTTCTGCCTAGAAATGGCAATGTGTACCCTTCTCAGGTTGGAAGAAAAGCACAACAAAGTAAATAATAGGACCGCATGATTGTGGTGAAAGCCTTGAAGAGATGGGCACACTGACCTCGCTGCTCATGCAGACAATCGTCATTTTCTAACCTATATCTGCATGTGCATTTTTGCATTTTGTTAAGCAGTTACTGTGCTCTGCTGTTCCTGACCATTTGCTCTCATTAAACACTTTATCATCACTGAGTGCTGCATCGACTCTCAGTCCCTGCTGGTGACTACCTCTACCCATAACAACTTTTAGATGGAGGTCATTCTATCAACATCAAAGTAAACATTCAGAATAATCCCAGAAATGCCTAGGGAACCTTCTCATTCTGCACTGTGAGTGACTCCTGCAGTCTGCTTCCCAGGAGCATGAGGTTACATTTACAATAATACCAAGTAACATGAACACTGGTGCTGGAGCTTCCTTCTTTAGCTTTAAACTCAAAATTTGCAGGAAGCAAAGCTTTTCTAGTGCATGCATCTCATCCACCCTAGGTTTGCACTACTATTATACTAAGACAGCCAGGCTTCATTTCTCCAATTTAATCATGCTTCCTAGACTAAAATTACCGCAAAACCAAGACTTGAATTCATTTATTTACAATATGTTTTTACATGAGCCAATGACAAGTACTCGGCAGTTGTCATGCTAACAATGTATGGTTGCCTCACACTGCTTGCACATATAACCCTATTTCTGCTAACCTGTCACTTAAGAGATTGCAGTACAAGCACTGTTACTGTTGCACTATGATTATGTGATTCCATCGAATGGACACTTTTTCTGCATACCAACTAAACTGTTTATATTTCAGTCATCTACCTTTTTTCCCTGCTTCCTCACTCCCTGCAGACCTTTCCTCACTGTGCTAAGTTCAAACAATGATTAGAGGTTAAATCCAAATAAATCCAAATATCCTTCCTGACATGACGTCTTCAAAAACTGCATATGGCTACTTAACTCCCTTTCCAAATGGTGACATAAACCCTTAACCTGCCCCATCATAACAGATGGTCAAACTCCCACCACAGTAACGTCTGACATCTGACATGTCTGTCAGTGAAAGTCTTAAGATAGACAACGCAAAGAGCAGGAGACGTCACATCATTCACAGATGCTATATAACGTGTTCTGCTGAACCTACCAAGTTCAACACATAAGGAGTCTGTCCTCCTCACAGGCCATTCAAATAAATAAAAAGACATCCCAGCTTGTCTTTATGCTATGCCTAACTCAACTAATTATACCTTTAATGACTCACTTTACAACTGCAGAGGCTTGTGTGCAGCATTAAATATTACCTTGTGATTATGGCCCTTTGTATTGTTGAATGAAAGTTCTGAGATCAGTCTTCAAATGTCAATACACATTTGTTTGGAATGGCACAACTAATTAGGCTACATACTCTAAGTTACATGTGTGTATACGCACACACACACACACACACACACACACACACACACACACACACACACACACACACACACACACACACACACACACACACATACACACAACACACACATGCACACAGAAGTACAGAGGCACAAATACACACAAATGTGCACAGACACAAACATGTTCACCCACACACAGACATGTCTCTCACACACACACACACACACACACACACACACACACACACACACTGCACATGGTATTATTCTCAATCAAATCAGATATTAAGGAACAGCTGTTCCATAACAGTGTCAGCAGTGCAACAAAAGACATCTACTACAAATACCTGCCACTAAACCATGTCTGTGCTACTGCACAGCAACAAATTAATATGTTATTGTCCATCAGAGTGATAACTGAAACATTCTAAAACACTTCTGATCAATAGTGCAGCTCCACAGCAAAACTGACAGTATCATTCCTATCCACAGTTCCAGAAAATAGCCAAACATTTTTATGTCAGTTTTGCAGTATTGAACAAGATTTAAAGAGATGCACTGCATACCTGAACATGGCTTGTACAGCTTAATAGCAATGCAGTTCATTGTAAAGCAGACATGAATATATAAGTGATAACAAAGTGCATGGCCACAGCTAGCTGTGCATGAGTGTTGTAATCAGAGCAAGGCTAACATGCCACAAATTAGCCAAAGCAGACAACAGCAAGTAGTAATTTGTGGAACAAGGTAATGGCTATATGACATCAAGTGCAGATCTCACACTTTTCAATGGCAGCAGGTAAAACAAGTATGCAAGCGAATGGAGCAAGCTATCGGCAAATGCCTCATAGTAGTGATTTACAACATACTGCACACACCTGCTGCCAGGTACCCAGTCACCTAGCACTTATTGCTTTTTTAAGGAGAAGGATAGCAGAGTATAGGACAGTAGGAAGTGAGGCAATACAGTAAGCAGACATACACAAAGATGGGAATCAAAAGGAACACCAGGTGGGGAAGGCAAGGCACATTGTAGGTAGCAGAAATTTTGAGAACAGTGATAGATTAACTGGGGAAGGAAATGCAAAGAGGCCACAACCGCATACACAGAAATTACAGACAAATGAGGTGGAAAGATGCATACTAGGACTGAGACACATGGACTGAAAAGAGACAGGGATGGATTATGGCACAGCAGGATGGAGATAAAGCTGGATAGAGATGTGTGCTACATGGAGCATAGTGGTTGCAGATGGATGAAAGTTTAACCCAAAAGACTGTTCAAATGGGTCAAGGTGGCCAGTGGCAGGGGCCATACCTTACTCTGTTAGAGTTATGCTAGAGTCATGCTTTTTGAATGTTATCTGCTATGTGCTCCATGATGAACATGGTGGCAGTTACCCAGTGGTCCATCTTACTGTCAGCTGCTTCCAGCACATCCTGATTCACTGATGCATAAGCCACAGTGGGTGACTAAATTGTGCTATCTACCTAGAAGAAATCAGACCTGCCCACCTACCTGGTAAAACACTCGTAGCCCTCTCAACTGTCAGAGAAGTAGGGTCTAGTTCTGGCTGATGTGTCTGCAAGAAGAAGACACAGTAGGAAACATAACATTATTGATGCTGCTTGCAAATGGTGCAAGGAATATTGTAGAATGCACAATGAACATACTACATAAAATGGGGGGGGGGGGTTGTGATTATTTGAATGTATACTCTGATAAAGGCGTATTTAGCCAAGGCGCTAGAGATTAGAAGTTTCGTGGATCTGTTTTATTAAATATTCTACAAAATCGCTTTGAGACTGGTCTACAAGTTTGTGGTTCATCATACTACACCACAAGTCTGTGCTGCCCCCTGTAGCTGCCAAAACGATTAGCCTCCTATGCTACTGATGAAGAAAGACACAAGGGACAAAACAATCAAGAGATACAGGCCTCACTGCAGCCTTACATGCCCATTTGTACATGCATGATTGCAGATGCATGGAAATGTGCCCATAGATTCACAACTACGATACAGCCTAATATGTGTGTGTGTGTGAAAGATAGCAAATGCACAGACATGTGAATACAGCTGTGCAGTTATGCTACTGCCCTACATGTATATAAAAGTTAGCAGAAGCTTCAAATAATGCCAAGAGGCTCATTACCAAACATTTATGCAGTACGCCACAACTGGCAGAGCAGAGAGGTAACTCCCCACAGTAGCTTCCATACTCAGAGGAAGTAACTTTTATTAGGGATGCAGTACTGGATCACAAAAAAGAAGGCATGCTTACATTCAGAAGCACAGTGTCAAATGGAAATACTTGTTCTACCATTCAGACCTTTCTTGCCTATCCCCCAGTTCCCACTGTTGGGTTTCTTCAGGTGGTGGAACTGCAGGTCATCATTTTGATACCTGCATTTCTGAGTGGTCTTGAGGATGCTGCTAGCCTTACTAATCAGCTCATACATGTTGTACTATATTCATCTTCCTTAAGAAATAGAACCTGAAGGATCCCAGCAGCCGCTCCATGATCTGGTTATGCAACAAGAGAGCATTATCCTGTTCTCTTAGGTTCATAGGTGTTTACTACGCTAATGAACACAATGGCCTTTTTAAGCCTAGCCATGCATTCCATATCTCTAACAAGTTCTCATTCCCCTGATAAGAATAAGGAGAGTCTTGAAAGATGAACTATTTACAGGCTGCCTGTGTCCATTAGAGACATACCAGGTGCCAAATCAGGGATGAATTTCCTGCTCCCCATTGAATTATCCAAGTTGCACTTGAATTGGTTTAGGGAGGAACACTACTCCACGTGGATGGGGAGCCTATTCCAGAAAAGGGGTAGCCTCAGTGGTACATACCTGTCTTTGCAGCAGGTCTTATTTATATCATAGGCAAGGTTTAAGTCTTTAGAATGGGTAATTCTGGTGCTGTTTGTTTTGTGAATATGCAGAGTGGGGTCTGACAATGCCTTGTATGCCAGGCACAGATCTCTCCTCAGCAGCTTGTAGGAAGCATAATACAGGGTTAAGGCCTTGAGGCAGTCTGCATAGGGCATGTTACTTTGCTCTGTATTCCTTTAGTGAAGTAACTCTGTGGACATTCCAGTTGCTGGATATGCCTGGTTATTTACATGCCAAAAGGGGCATTGTACTCGATAGATCTGATGAATGCTGAATACAGTGAAATAATGACTTCCTTGGACATAGATGTCATACCATCATTTATAAGTTGTACAACATAGAATGATTTCATCATTACTGTAGACACAGGAGGGTCAAAGGCTAGATTATTGTCTATGTGTGTCCCCAAGTCCCTGACTACTGGGCCAACACTTAGGGATGTATTCTCAATATTACCAGGAGTGGATGACTTCTCATAGGATACTATTATGCATTTCTTGGCATTTAGTTTTAGTCCTTGTCTCTGACACCAGTTGTCTGTGCCAGCCCTTTCTGGAGAACATTTGTGTCAGTGGGAGATTTAATGACAGCTCCTAATTTGCAGTCATCTGCAAATTTAGTCAACCAGGGACCACTGACATTGGCTTCAGAGAAGTAAATGCCAAAAATGGGCAGTCCGACCAAAGATACCTGAGGGACTCCGCTTGTGACTGGCCTCTTTGTATAGGTATACTCCCCAATTCTAACTTCCTGGGTCCTGTCTGTGAGCCAGTTGACTATCCATTGGGTGACATACAGGTTTGTACCTAACCTCCTGAGTTTGTCAACAATGCTCAAGTGGGGTATTGTGTTAAATGCCTTGGCCAGGTCAAAGTAGGCACTGTGAACCATTTTGCCCTCATCTATTGCTTTGGTGACCTTCTCAAAGAAGTCCACAGGTTGAATAGTCAAGACCTGCTCTTGATAAGACCAAACTGGGTTGGGTCCAATGTCTGGATGTTTCCTATGTCATTATTGTTCATTTTCATGATAATTCTTTCCGTGACTTTGCATATGAGACTAGTGAGACTTATGGGTCATAATCACACCAGGCAGGTGCTGTATGAAGAGCTGGATACACACTAGTTTGGCTCTGTTAAAGACATATCATGCCTGTTCAACCTGGGTGAATTATTTGCATGTGTTACTGAGGCCATGAATATGGGGTATACAGGCCATATCTACCTAGACCTTGCAAAAGCATTCACCACTATCCTTCATACTGAGTCTACTGAAACTGAGGGTAATATCAAACTTGTCCAGCTGAACATTATTTTATAAATAGTTTGATGGAGAATAAAGCGGCTACCTGACAAAGCACATTCTGTTAAGGTTTGGGCTATTTTCTTTAGATAGAAAACATGACAATTGGTGTTGAATATGACTGTCCTGTGCTCCCTTCTCTTTAGTATATACTTCTTTGACATGAAAGCTGCTATCAAGGTACTAAGTCTAACCATGTATGCTGATAAATACAGACTGGGTAGTGGTTATCAAATCACATTCTAGTGCATTCTTGCATCACTACCACTTATTATATTGACAACATACCATTTAAATCTGGCACAGGAATAGGTGACTTGGGTAAGGATTTTGAATACAGCTTCTTCTTTGACCATTATATCTCTCTGGTGGTTAGAAATTCCTTCTGTCTAAAATAACATGTCTATAAGGTATCTTCTTGAGGTCTAACAAAGTTATAGTCCCACTTTTTTTTCTTATTAGGCCCATCAGTGACTATATTGTCGCAGATGAATTGTTGCTATCCAATGCTCAGCTTATACCCAATCCAAATAAAACTAAATTGAAACTGTTCCATCCCACAGGAGTCATATACCCTGTGAAGGCTGCCAGCCCAGCTAGCTAGAGTATTGTAAATAATTGTATGTCATTTGTGAATATTAATATGATCCATAGGCTTGTCTTACAAATGTAAGAAAACTATATGTTATGTTAATATTAAACTACTGGTGCAGAAGTGTGTCTTGATCTGTATGTTATGTACTGAGCTTCAAGAATGCAACCACAGTGTACCATACTGGAAAAGAACAGAAATGTATAAGGACTATGTGTCTGTACCAATGTGTATTTTCATGGTAGAAGCTGGAACATACAGAGTTAACTTGCAAACTCTGAGAAAATAAGGGTAGAGTTATACGATGTGTTATAAAGTTAATTAATGCAGCAAGAAGATGAATGTCTGCAGCTAGAAATTGTTTCTATTGTCTGGAAACAGAAATAATTACAGGTTTCAAAGGTAAAACTGTATAACTGTTTTATGACTTCCAGTTCCAGACAAACTTCTGAAAAATACGTATTTTTGACACATAGGGGACAAAGAATGATGTAATCTGAGATAACCCAGCGGAAATGTTTGATTGTAACTTAAGAACTATGTCAGAAAGTGTCTGTGCATTTTGTATTTTGTCTTTGGACCTGAAACATCCATCTTCAGCACTTCTCATCTGCATTTGCTTTGCTCTGTAAGACTGAGATCATAGTATCTCTTTAGAGATAGGAATATAGTAAGATTAGTTTATATGTTTTCTGTATTTATGTGAGACTGTCCTGCAGTGTTGTTTTAAAATATTTTCTGTGATTCTGATCTCTGTTGTCACTGTGCTGAGTTATTGAGTATTGTTTTGTTCTTTTATTATTTAACGTTAAATATATTTAAACTTTTTAAGTGTGGGTGGTTTGCTTGGAGATATTTAAGCTCTTAGAGTACTTGCATATGTATTTGGTGAGACTGTACAGGCCACTCTTAAATAGCCTTAAAATTCTTGAACATACTTACTATTTGGATAACAGTAACATTACACAGTAGAATTGGTCACCCTTTGAGAATGGCCATATAGTAGCTGATAAGTAGTGGTTGGTTGCAGCTGGTACTACCGTATAGTCTGGGCAGAAGGGGGCATAGCTAGTGAACCAGTGCCAGCCTTCCCAAGGAGTGTGTATGTGTTTGTATATAAATCAAATCTCAAAGTGTGTGTGTGTCAGCTACTTGGGCAGGGACACAAAACACTGGCTGGACAAAGAGGGTGCTGGAGGCTTTGGTTTGACCACTTAGCTGAGATCTTAACCCTATAGCTGTGCAAGTGGGGAGTCTTACTGGGGATCTGAAGAGAGAGGGAGAAACCAGCCCCAGACTGACTGTGATCTGTGTGTGCTCTTAAGGGAAATTGTACTTTACTGTGTGAGTACTTGTTAACCTCCCAATGTGCACGTCCCTCACTGGTGCTAGTGGTGAGGATTGAGGCTCCTTGATTACTGGGCTGGTGTAGGGGCATCACATATTAATTGGTGGCAGTGGTGGGATACCCACATCACATATTAATTGGTTGAGAGTGGTGAGTTAGCGACATCACATATTAATTGGCTTGCAGTGGTGTGGATATTGAATTCCTGTAGCTTGTGTACCATGATCACTGAATGTGTTTGTTCTCTCAATCAGCCATGCAGTGAACATTCAGAGTTCATATCACAATTGTTTTATTTTTTTTTGTTAGCTTGGTTAGTCAGGGAGAGCAGGAAAGCTTGTCAGCAGAGGAGTATGTCAGGCTGACAAGGAGCCATTTGGCTGAGATGGGCCAGGCTAAAGGACCAGTGCATGCCAACCTGTCTAAAGCAGACATGATTGCAGCTTTAGTCACAGCTGCATCAGAGAATAGCAACCAGGAGGACAATCAGACTGGCCATGGATATGTACATCTCTCAGAAAATGGACAGCTCAACCTTTTCAGAGAGGAATTAAAATGTGTCCCTCTCCCACTTCTCAACATACCATAAATGACAAAAAGTCCCTCTATTTCACTAATATTAACATCCAAAGTATAAGAAATAAAATACCCCAACTACATGGATGGCTAAGCCAATACAAACCCGACTTTACAGCCATCACTGAAACTTGGCTAAAGCCATATATAAAAGACACAGAATTTCTACCACCAAACTACTCCTGTCTAAGAAAAGACAGGCTACACAAAAAAGGAGGGGGCATAGCCCTACTATATCCAAACACCTTCACAGTGATTCCCTACTCTAAGACTTCTCCGACCTTCTCCAATGCAGAATTACTCATTTCCTTCTAAAACTAAACAATCAAAAGAACCTATGTATCATAGTTATATATATCCCACCAGGCAATAACATTCTAATTTTAGAAGGCATCCTTGCCTGGACTGCCAACAACATAAAAAATTAAACAATCATCCTAGGTGATGTCAGTATTAAATGGTCAGATATCTCCAATGACAAACCATCCTTAGGCTTAAACCTTCACACCTACACTCAACTAATCTCAGATATCACAAGACCAAACAAACAAAATAGCAAAGGTACAATTCTAGACTGGATCATGGTATCAGACCCTAAAAAATATCTCCACCTCAGGTATACTCCCAGATAATATCAGTGACCACTCACCAGCATTTATGGTACGCAAGCCCACCAATATACCAAATTTACATCAATACAAGTATACCAGAGATCTATCCAATTTCTCCCCCACAGTTCTCAGTGAGGTATTGCACAAAATCAACTGGAATCCCTTAAAATCTCTCCCTCTAACTGAAGCAGTAGAGTCCTTTAACTCCACATTTCTCAGTATCATTAATACTCTAGCTCCCAAAGACAAAAAAGAGTAAAAGCTAACCATGCTAATTGGCTTACCTTGGCCACAAAAAAGAATCATGGCCTCTAGAGACAAAGCCTGGAAATCCTGGCAAAAAAAACAAAACAGATTCCAACCTGACTCTATACAAACAACTTTGCAATCAAGCCAAATGATTAGTTACTAAAAATAAAAAAAGATTACTTCCAAAGAATCCAAAATCAACACTACCATAACCCAAAAAAATTTTGGGGAGCAGTCAATGCCCTTCTACACCCTGGGACACCCCACAATCCATCCCCAAACCCTGACAAATCACCCTCCAAGCTAGCTTCACTCTTTAACTCATACTTCATAGAATCCATCAATAAACTCACTACCACCTTCCCTCCCATTGACACCAATTCACCAAACAACAATGTATCTCATCCGCCTTCCACTTCCATTCCTACTTTTTCTCTCTCTCTCTCCCATACCCACCTCAACCATAAAAAACTCCTTCTCAAACTAAAACCATGCACTATCGCCCCTGACAGCCTTCCTGCTGAATTCTTACAACAATCAGCCTCTTCAATAGCTTATCCCATCAGCATCCTCATCAATAGATCTATCCAATAATCATGCATACCCTATATCTGAAAAAAAAGCATATGTTCTTCCACTTCATAAAGATGGCAACAACTCTGACATTTCTAACTTCAGACCCATTGCCATACTCTCCCCCATTTCAAAAATACTCGAAAAATGTATCCAAACCCAGCTACTCAATCACCTAGTCACACAACAACTGCTTTCCCCCACCCAGCACGGTTTTAGACCAGGACATAGAACCAACACCACCCTTATCTCATTCCTAGACACTGTTAACAGAGCCCATGACTCTGGATCCATAGTATCTGCACTCTTTTTTGATCTCTCAAAAGCATTTGATACAGTCTCACGCCCCCTCTTACTACTCAAACTATCCAACCCTAACCTATCTCCCTCTACTCTGCAGTGGTTCTCTAACTATCTTACCAACAGACAACAGTCTACCATCTGGCAAAACTGCTTCTCTCCATTTATAAATACCAAAACCGGTGTACCCCAAGGCTCCATATTAGGACCCCTCCTCTTCAATGTATTTATCAATGACTACCATATTAGTATTTCAAACTCTACTCTAATACAATATGCAGATGACTCCACTATCATCTGCTCCTCCAAATCTTCCTCCCTACTACAACAGCTTACCCAAGAAGCTTTTTCCTCCACTGAATCATGGATGTCCCAGAAGCATCTAGCCCTAAACCCCAACAAAACAAAACTCCTTATCTTTACTCCAACCAAAAACTTCCCAATAAATAAGTCGGAACTCACTGCTCAGTCCCAAAACAAAATGATCATAGACGTCCCCACCACTAAGCTGCTTGGTGTCACCATTGATGACAACCTAACCTTTGACCTTCATATCCATAATAACATCAAAAAGCCCATCAGAAACTGGGATCCCTTTATAGACATAACCACTATCTTACTCCTCTGGCAAAACATGCTCTTACCTCAGCATACTTGCTTCCAACCCTCCTATATGGCACACCCATCTTTATAAACATGCAGTCCTCTCTAAAAAACAAACTAAATTCATGCTACAACAAAATTGCCAAATTTGCCACCAATGCTAAACTCTCCACCCATCATTGTACTACACTACAAGAACTCAACTGGCTTGAACTCCCCCAACATCTAGCATATCTACAACTTACTATTTCCCACAAACGTATTTATTCCACTGATGCCTGTCCATCCCCCACTAGTTTACTGATCATCTACCACCTAAACTGGCAACTTAGATCTGAAAATAAACTACTACTAAATGTCGATAAACCAAAGCTTTCCGCTGGACATATGTTATACTCCTTTTCTGTCTCCAAACTATTCAGCAATCTCCCCCCTGGACTTAGAGCAATCAATAATCCCATTACTTTTAAAAAATCACTTAAATCTCATCTCACTACACAATGGATTTGTTCCTGTAGCTATACCAATAACCATAAAACCTGACCCTCCCAACTTACTATCTCTGCTTCCCCTATACCACTCTGCCATACACTTCTTCTTCTCTCCCTAGCTCTCCTCTCTCTATTCTAACTATCACTAACTCAGATTGTCAGCCTTTCTCTCTCTCTGTCACCTCTGGAGATCTCTTACTCTCACTTCAGTGTATAAAAACAAATAGTTGCTATGTCCCTAAATGTCTGTTATCCCCTGTATTGTATATAGTATTGACTACATATGATTACTGTATTGTCTTAAAATTTGTCTTGAAAATTTTGCAAATTCTACAAATAACTGTACAACTGTACAGCTAAGTCTGCAAATAACTGTACAGCTTTTCTCCAATTATAATTTTACTGTACTGTTTCAAAGTTTTCTGTATATATAATCGTGGAGCTTTTCTTCCCGGGCCTCTACTGAAAATGGGTTTGTCAGGCCCAGTGGACTTTCCCGGTAATCAAATGCAATAAATAAATAAATAAATGTGTCTGGAGTTGAAGAGACTTTTGTTGGAGGCCAAGCATTTGGAAATAGAAGCAGCAGAGAGACTGAGGTGTCTACAGACTGACAAAAATGAGAAACTGCAACGTCTGAAGGCTGAGGAAAATGAGACACTGTGATGCCTGGATGCTGAGGAGAAGGAGAGACAGAGGCTACATGAAAAGGAGATGCTGACTCTTCACCAGAGTCATGGAGGTAATATGAAAGTGAGTAACCGTATCCCAGAAGCAGCAAAGGTCAGTAAATTTCATCCACAATTTACAGAGGGGGATAATTTTGCTAGTTTCATTCATATCTTTGAGAGGGTATGTGAACAGTATGATGTTGACCAAGGGCTCTAGGTATGGTTCCTGACCCCCTTACTCCATGGTAAAGCTATAACTGTTCTCTCCAAACTGTCTGATAATGACTACTTAAATTAAAATGTTGTAAAGAATTGTCTGCTAGAATTTTTTAAGTTAACACCTGAAGCTTATAGGAAAAAGTTTTGTGATTATAGACACAAGCCGATGAAAGTGTGCGTGAATATGTTGCTGAACTAAGCACTTATTTTCATAGATGGATGAGTGGATGTCAGGTCACCACTTTTGAAGGGCTGGCAGACTTTTTGGTGAAGGAACAAGCCCTTAGCACTTTGCCTGAGGACATGAGAATCTGGTTAGCTGATAGATAGTGCCTTACTGTAGATTAGTTGGGGAAGAAGGGAGACCTATACCTAGCACAGGAAAGGGACACCCAGTATCACTTATGGGTCTAAGGGAACCCATGGTGGGCAGCCCAGACTACCCCAAAAGAATCTGCCAGTAGCAGGGGAAGCCACTAGTCCAGGTACACTTCCAGGACCTAGGGTTAAATGTTTTAAATGCAACAAGTGGGACCATGTAATATATAGATGTCCATGGAGGCAAGGTGGGGGAACAAAAGGTGGGAGATTCAGTAAGTCAGAATGACAAAATGCCAACAGTAAGTTGTCTCAAGGCAACAAGAGTACCAAACTACCACCCTGCATATGTCCTGTCACTTGGTGACAAGCAAGTGGGTCTGGTAGCCTGGAGGAGACCCAGACAGACCGTACACTTGCAGCCAGGACTGGTGAGGTGGTTACTTCATAGAGGAAGCTACCCTGTAACAGTGAGGCTGAAGGTGAGCAACAGCTGCATCTGTACTGATGTTCCCTTCAACTGCAAGGGCATAGGTAAGTAGTCATACCCAGGCTGACAGTGAGGCATTGCTGTCGGAGGATACCAGACTTCCTGTGGAAGGGGAGCTGGTAAGGGTTACTAAAAGAGAGTTGAGACAGGCTTAGCTTTCAGACCCTACATTCTAAAGCCTGAGGGAGGTAGCTAGTGAGGCACCTAATTCTCAAGGGAAGGGGGAATCTGTATACTCGGGCAAAGAGTTGCTGTATAAGAGTGGACCCATGGGGGAGGGCTAGAGGGTGAGATACTAAAGCAGTTGGGGTGCCCAAAGCTGACCATCTGGCACTTCTAGCCATAGCCCATGATATTCCCTTTGCAGGTCATATGGGCAAAAAACATACCAAGTGATGTATTATGCAGAACTTCTATTGGCCTGAGATTTCCAGAGATGTAACAGGGTACTGCATGACCTGTGAGCAGTGCCAAAAGGTAGGCAAGGCAGGAGACAAGGGGAAAGCTACTTTGATGCCTTTGCCTGTGACTGAGGAGCCATTTCAGAGGGTAGATATGGATATTGTGGGACCTCTGAGTACCCCAAGTTCCAAAGGGAAAAAATATATCTTGTGGTAGTAGATTATTCTACCAGATACCCTGAGGCAATGTCTCTCTCCTCCATTGAGGCAGAAAAGGTGGCAAATGCTTTGGTAGAGATTTTCAGCGGTGTAGGTTTCCCAAAATAAATACTGACTGATAGAGGTACCAATTTCATGTCAGACCTGCTGGCTTGTCTGTGGAAGTAGTGTGAGGTGAAGCACTTAATGACCACCCCCTACCATACCCAGACTATTGGTCTTGTTGAGAGGTTAAACTCTACACTCAAGACCATGCTACAGACATTTACAGACCAGTTTAAGAGGGACTGGGTCAAATATTTGCCCCATCTGTTGTTTTCTACAGAGAGGTTCCCAAGCAATCCACAGGTTATTCACCCTTTGAGTTGCTATATGGGCATAGGGTGAGGGGACCGCTAGATTTAATTTGAGATGAGTGGGAGGATGAGTGTGAATCCCACAAGGAGTCTGTTGTGGCATATGTCCTAAACCTCAGGATAAGGCTTAGGGAACTCGTGGGCTTTGCCCAAGAGAACCTGGCACAAGCCCATCAGCAGAAAAAGGTCTGGTATGACAGGAATGCTCGTGCTAGAGAGTATGCTGTAGGGCAAAAGGTAATGGTTCTCTTTCCTGTCAGACACAACAAGCTGCAGGCAGATTCAGAGGGATCCTACAATGTGGTAGGGAAGGTCAGTGATGTTAACTACATGGTAGAACTACTAGGCAAGAGGCAGTGGCCCAAATTGTACCATGTTAACATGATGGAACCTTACCATGATAGGGAGGCCCTTGTGCTGACTATTTGCAGTGGATTGCAGGATGAGTCTGACAGGGATTTGGTGACTGATCTCCTCCGTGAGGCTCGGACTGACAACACAGTGGAAGGAGTAGCAATGTCCCAGCAGTTATCCCCTACCCAGGTTCGAAAAATCTGATCAGTGTTACAGGACTTTGAGGACATGTTCACTGGGAAACTGGGGTGCACCCACCTCGTGCAATACCATGTGGATACAGGACCCCAAAGGCCTATTAAGCAGGCCCCTTATAGGGTGCCTGAGAGAGTTAAACAGACACTGAGAGAGGAAATACATGAAATGTTGGAACTAGGGGTAATTCAGGAGTTCAGCAGCAGTCTGTGGGCATCCCCAGTGGTTCTGGTACAAAAGATGGATGGCAGCACCAGGTTCTGTGTGGACTACAAGAAATTAAATAGTCACACAGAGGCGGATGCTTACCCCATGCCTAGGACAGAAGAAGCCCTAGAGCAGAGTGGGGCTAAGTATCTTATCACCATTGATGTTACCAAGGGTTACTGGCAGGTGCCCTTGCTTCTCAGTGCTAGGGTGAGGTCAGCCTTTGTGACTCCTTTTGGCTTGTATGAGTTCACAAAGATGACCTTTGGGATAAAAAATGCCCCAGTGACTTTCCAGAGTCTGGTACATCATATCCTAGCAAAGGCAGGAGATTTTGCCCTTGCTTACCTAGATGATATTGCCATCTACAGCCATTCCAGGTAAGAGCACCTTCACCATGTCAGGGAGGTGCTGGACAGACTACAGAGGGCAGGATATATATTAAGCCCAGCAAATGTCAGGTGGGTATGGCAGATGTCTCCTACCTAGGACATAGAGTGGGAAGTGGGAAGATCAGGCCAGAACCTGCCAAAGTGGAAGACATTCAGGCATGGCCTGCACCTGTTACAAAAAAGCAGGTGAGAGTATTCTTAGGGATAGCAGGGTACTACAGAAAGTTTGTCCCCAATTATAGTACCATAGCTGCTCCCCTCACAGACCTGAAAAGGAAAAACAGGCCAAATAAGGTAGTGTGGACCTCAGTATGTGAGGAGGCATTCCAGAAGCTTAAAGAGGCTTTGGGAGGACCCCCTGTGTTAGCCAGTCCAGATTACAGCAAATAATTTATTGTGCAGGTTGATGCTTCAAACCATGGGGCAGGGGCTGTACTTAGCCAGATTTCTTCAGACAGAGAAGAGAACCAAGTGGTTTATTTCAGTTATAGGATCCAACCCAGGGAGGAATGCTATGCATTTAGAAAAGGAATGTCTAGCCATAGTGTGGGCACTGCAGAAACTTCAACCTTATCTGTATGGAAGAAAATTCACTGTAGTTACAGACCACAATCCCCTAACATGGCTACATCGAGCCTGCTAGCAAAATGCCAAGTTACTAAGGTGGAGCCTAGGGTTGCAAGCATATGATATGACAGTGCAACACCACAGTGGGGTTAGCAATGCTAACCCAGATGGATTCTCAAGACAGGGAATGGGGTAAGGTATTCCCAGATAGGCTCAACCCTCTCAAGCAACATTTCTCAATGGTCACTTGAAAAACCAGCTTGGGTTTTCAGGGGGGGATTGTGAAGGCTGCCAGCCCAGCTAGCTAGAATTTTGTAAATAATTCTATGTCATTTATGAATATTAATAGGATCCATAGGGTTGTCTTACAAATGTAAGAGAACTATATGTTATGTGGATATTAAACTACTGGTGCAGAAGTGTCTGTTGAACTGTATGTTATGTGCTGAGCTTCAAGAATGTAACCACAGTGTACCCTACTGGAAAATAACAGAAATGTTTATGGACTATGTGCCTGTGAAAATGTGTGTTTTCATGGTAGAAGGTGGAACATACAGAGTTAACTTGTAAACTCTGAGAAAATAAGTGTAGAGTTTTATGATGTGTTATTTTATTTATTTATTTATTTACATTTGTTAACCGGGTAGTGTTCAACTGGGCCAGTAGCCCGTTTTCAGTGGAGACCCGGGTAGAAAAGCTCCAGACAAATTATATTACAGCAAATACAAGCAAAAAAACAATTATTAAGAATGCAGTAGTTAATAAAGCACAATACAACAGTACAGTAGTTAATAAGTCACAGAACAGTAGTGCAATAATCAAGGATGCTATACAAAACAGATTTCTAGGAGCATAATATCACAAATTTAGTTGTACACACACATTTATCTGAATATTCTAATCAGAACTTTACTAGCAAAAGGTGAAGACAGCTGCAGTAGTTTGAGGTGAAGGAAAGTACAGAGTTGAGAATACAATAGGAAAGTGTTATCCTGGTGAAATACGGGGCAGAGCCAGTTGCTGGTGAGACATTCTTTTAGGCTTATTTGAAAGAAGTGATGTTAGTGGGGGTTTTTTTTGGATGTGCTGAGGTAGAGTGTTTAATACTTTGGCTATTTTATTGGCATAAAGGGAGTCACCATGATAGTTGTGCCACTGGGTAACTTTTATTAGTATTTTGTCAGAGGATCTAAGGGACCTGGAGTTAATGTAGAGTTGGACCAGATTAGAGAGGACAGGGCAGTTATTGGGGTTGAATAAGACTTTGTGGGGAAGAGCAAGTTAGTTTAGAGTTAACAGGTTGGGAAGTTCCAGCCAGTTGAGGTGCTGGAGAGTAGAGCAATGATGCATTTTGTGGGGCTGGTTGGCTGCAAACCTAGATGTTTTGTTGTAGCAGGATTCTAGGTTATTTGGGTCAGGCTTGTGTAGGTTGATGAAAATATGTGAACAATAGAGGAGGATAGACAGTAGGTGGGTTCTAGCAGTCACTAGTCTGGCTTGGTGAGTGAGGTAAGGTTTCACCCTGTAGAGGGTACTTAGTTTGGCATGGACTTTTTTGATTGTTAAGGAGATGTGTGTATCGAATTTTATTCTGTTATATATTGTAACTCCTAGGAGTTTGGTCTGATTAGTTGGGTCAATTTTTTTCCATTGGAGGAGTAGATAGAGAGGGGTAGAGGGCTGAGCTTAGATGAATTGTTTGTGAAAATTATTAACTTAGTCTTATTTGGGTTTAGGATGTGATGATGCTTGAAGGGGTTATGTTTCTATGTCCAGGAAGGATTTCTGCATTTTTTATTGAAGTTCTTGGGAGGTAGGGGCAGAGCAGATCAGTGAGGACTCATCTGCATATTGGATGATAGTTGCATGTAGGGTGGCAGAGTTTAGGTTATTGGGGAATATGATAAAAAGGTGGGGACCAAGTATGGATCCTTGGAGTACTCCAGTATATACAGGAAGTAGAGGAGGGAGATTGTTTTCCCATTTAGTAGCCTGTTGACAGCTTGACAGGTATCTGTGGAACCAGGTTAGGGATGATGAATTGAGATTGCAGTTTGTGAGTTATAAAGGTAGTTAATAAGTGGGCCGGATTCACGAGGGCTTGCATGGAGTCTAAGAGTACAGTAAGACTCCATGCAGCCAACATGTCCGCCGAACGATCCAGGAACAGCCAGTAGGGGCATGCAAGAAAGCTCCTAAAACGACTCTTACATAGACAGGGCTAGGATATGCAAATTACCTCAGTTGCAGGCGAAAGCTATGCAAATGAGGTAAATTTGTGATCCAGGAAACCCAAACCTGTCCGAGTAAGAGTAGTGTTATTTGCAGAAATGTACTCCATTGACAACTGAGTACCATTCTGCAAATAGCAAAACTGAGCCATGACAGCCCCCAAAAAAGGATGCATCCATTTGAGGAAGCATGCCAATGGCCAAAAATACGGCCATTGGCAATGTTCACCGATGCAAAATAAAAATAAAATAATTTTTTTATCCCGATCTCCAAAGTTTAAGCGTAGCGTAGTGTCACGCAAACATGCTGCGCTCTAAAAACCAGAAAACCAATAATTAAAATCCACAAATATGGATTTTATTGTAATTCCTAATTTACAATGCAAGGGAGTGGCAGGCTGAAGACAACATGGCTACCGAGTAGAGATTGCTAAGGGAGGAAGCTCAGTCTAAGAGATGTAACCAAGCATTAGTAGGCAGTCCTATGCAAATGAGGGTAAGGATAGTGAATCCCAAGTTTACATCGCAAATGAGCACAGTCAGTGGAGTGTAAGAGTAGTATAAGGGGAGCATCAGAGTAGAAGATAGGTGACATCACAAGGGGGGGTATGTATGAAAGAAGTGAAGCTCATTGGAGCAGAGTGGCATGTGTTTGCTGTCAGTTACTCATCACTGGAAGAGGTGTGTCAACAGGTAGCCTAGCTAAAGGTAAGAAATCAAAGGTGTATGCCGTGGATAACACTAAAGTTTCTTGTTGAAGTGCTTGCAATGTGTTTGCGCATGGGTGCGCACCTGTATATCTGAGTAAGACTGTGTGCACGCGTGTACGCCTGTGTGCATGTGTTTAAGCTGGAGTAAGCATGTCTAAGGTTGTTGAAATGTTTTTAAGCGTGTATGTGCCTGTGTGCACACGTTTTAGAAAGAATAAGCAAGTTGTTGTCCATGTAAGCATGTGTGCGCGCGTGTGAGCTGGTGTGCGAGTGTTTGCGCTTGTGTGCATGGCGCTGCCCCCCTGAGGAAACAGAAAGGGAAAAGGAAGCACAACAAATAGTAGGAAGTTAACCAAGGAGTACTAGCAGAGCTAGCAGGTGAAAACAATCAGAATCAGGCAATTACACAGGCAGTACACTAGCCCAGCCCAGCCCAGCACTTAAAACTCTGCAAACAACATTCCACTATGTTTCTCTCAGAGACATTGCAACACTGCAGTAAGCTAATAGAAGTGAAAACTGAAAAAGCTTTACTGAGTCAAAGAAATGTTATGGGCTGCCATTGCTATTATAAGGCGACATATGCAACATGCTGAGGGTGGTGACAATGCGAATGCTGCTGGACAACCCACAGTGAGGAGACGGAGAAGAGTGTACAGGCCCAGGGTAACCTATCAGGGGCTACATGAGCTGGAGATAGTGGAGCACTATAGAGTGGACAGAGACCTCTTGCAGCAAATTGTTGAGCTGTGCAGGCCACGCCTCAAACACAGAACCAACAGAGGGGAACCCATCTCAGTGGAAACCAAGGTATGTGTTGGCCTAAGAATATTAGCAACAGGTACCTTCCAGAGACCAACTGGTGATATGATGGGGATATCACAGGCATCAGCATCCAGGGTACTGCACCATTTCCTGGATGCCATGTCAGCACATGTCGGTGATCATGTATATTTCCCCAATTCCCATGAGGTATTGGCCAGCAATATGCATCTCTTCCAGCAAATTGCAGAATACCCTGAGGTAGTGGGTGCAATAGACTGCATGCACATACACATCAAAGCACCAGCCGGTGAGCGGGGTAGGGTCTACTTTAACAGCAAGGGCTTCCCCTCCATCAACTGCCAGGTTGTGTGTGATGCCTAGGGCATAATACTGAATGTGTTTTCTGGCTGCCCTGGAAGCTACCATGATTCCCATATCTGGCATCTGGCACAGCTGTACCAGACATATGCCAATGGGGACATCCCTCATGGTCACCTAGTGGGGGATGCTGGCTATGCACTGGAGCCGTGGCTGATGACACCCATCAGAAACGCACACACACCTGAACAGGAACACCATAATGAGGCACACGCACAAACACGAAATGTAATTGAGCATGTGTTTGAGCTGCTCAAGTCACAGTTCCGGTGCCTGGACACATCTGGTGGAGCCTTGCAGTACTCACCAACTACATGTACCCAAATTGTCATGGTATGTGCTATGCTACATAATATGTTCCTGCGAAAACAGCTGCAGCAGGAGCAGCATAGGGCCAGGCCAAACAGCCCCCACCATTGCCAAGGCCATCACAGGCAGAGCGTGACTCAGAGGAGGAACAACCTGAGCCTGCCCCAGTAGGCAGAAGGAGGCGTGCAAAGTATGCTTTGGCCTTGGCAAAGAGGCAACACATAGCACATACACTGACTCAGTAGGAACCCTGGAAATTATACCTCTCTCTGACTCACACATATAGTAAAAGGGATGCCTAACCTGACACTACCTGTTTTCAAACATGTATAGGGAGTGTAGTATGTGCATCCGACGTAGGCAGCCCTGCAGCACCACCTGAGGCATGATTGCCATGTGTTAAGCAATATAAAGCAGTGCTAAACAGCTTTTACCACCATTTAGTATATGTAAACAAAATTGCACACACTAACTAGCACAACTGTGGTCAATGCTGAGCAATATTGGACAACGTTCAGCAATGTCGGTTAACACTGAGCAATGTTGGACAAGCTTGGTCTAAGTTGTGCATAGCTGAACAAAAGCCAACATGCTCATATTTGCTCTACTGGCCCTTAAGCAGTCTGGTCTGCTCAGTATGAAAATATAAAGCAGTGACAGGCCTCGAACTCAGGGTACTGTGCACTATAGTCATAGTACTGAACCACTAAACCATGACAGTATTTCACTGGTCAGCTTATATGAAGAAATGTTGATAAGTCTATGCAAAATATCTCATGGAAACCCTGCAGGCACAGCATAATCCCTGTCGAGTTATGACACAAAGGTGAGCCCTGCAGTAAGAATAGAACCTGATTTTCAACACAAATATAGTATAAATGTTAATATTGGTCATGTTTACACACATCAACAAATGTAGTGGACTTCAGACAGCAACATACTGAAAGGTCACACTGGGCATGCTCACACACTTGAATAAACGAGACAAATGTCAGGCAACAAAACACTGAAAGGCCAAACTGGGCATGCTCACACACTTAAGCCATGTCTGAGTACAGTAGTGGGCCACACATATCCAGCAGTTGCATATGTTAACCCAGGAACCTCTCACTATTCATCAATCTGCCTTGTGCACACAGTTATATGACAACAGACACATATATAATATATTGGAACCTTGTCATAATAAAATATGTTTTGCAGATAGTTAGGTTGTTCATAGAAAGTGGGAAAGCAAAGAAGATAAAAAACCTGCAATCAGTGTCATCAGTAAACAATGTGCATCCCGAACATTATCATAGGTTCATAGGTTGATACTAGGCTATCTGCTCTGCCCTAGGGCATTTATAAGCCTAGCCAGAGTGTGTTTGGCTTTCGCAGCCCTGTTAGATTAGTAAACTGTGCCTGTGAATAGTAGTTCACACAAGATAGGCCTTTTACGTTTAGTTTATTGTGCCTCGGTCTAGCAGGGACCCAGAAGAGATCCCAGGGGTAAACATAATATCACCCATCCACTCATCAAGATGTCTCCTGTTGGGGGTCAGTGGGGGGGGGGTCTGCCTATACGGGACTGGGATCCCATTCCAGAGTGAGGGGAGCATCTGGGATATGAATGTGTCCCTCCAGCATGTCCTATTAATATCTGTGCTGAGATTTAAGTCCCTGGAGCATGTAGTCTAAGGGATTCGGATATCCTGGGGTGGAGCATGTCCATTAATTCTGGGTTGGACATGGCTTTAAACAACAGGCACAGATTGCATCCGAGTAGGCGGTAAGTGACTGAGTAGAGCTGGAGTTACTTTAGCCGAACTGCGCAGGGCATCTGTGTGAGTCCCTAGATCTACTTGGTGAGGTACTTTTGTGGCCATTACAGTTGCTGCAGGTGTTGGGTAAGGTACATCCCAAATGGGGCATTGTATCCAACCATGGGCCTGATGTGTATAGGGGCACAATGACCTCACTTGATCTAGATGTGAAACCTTTTTGGATAAGGTGGGCTATATAAAAGGTCTGTCTAACCACTTTGGCAATGTGATTGTCAAAGACAAGATTACTAACTACTCATGTCCCCAAATCCCAAATAACTTGGACTGTACTTAATGGATTACCACCTATGTGGTAATGTGTGGGCACTTTGTTATTCCCAAAGGGGATGACCATGCATTTAATGGCATTTAGCTGTTGGCCATGGCTCTGGCACCAGTTATCCATCTCTGTGAGACCCTTTTGGAGGATGCTTGTGCCAGCTGGAGAGTCGAATATGGCACCCAGTTTGCAGTCATCTGTGAACATGGTCAGCCATATTCCTCCTGTGTTAGCCCGTATGTCAGAAAAATATATACTGAACAAGAGAGGTCCCAGGACTGAGCCTTGTGGGATGCCACATGTAACTGGTGTAGAGTCAGACATGGCACCTGCAATACTGACCATGTGGGTGCTATCCCTGATCCAGTTAGCAATCCATCTTGTGACATATGTGTCGATATCTAAGCTGGTGAGCTTATGTATGATGCCCAAGTGGCGTATTGTGTTGAAGGGATTTGTGAGGTCCAGGTAGGCTGTGTGAACTACCTTCCCTAACTCTATGGACCTGGTAACTGTTTAGAGAAGTTGACCAGGTTCAAGAGGCAAGATTTGCCCACAACAAAGCCGAATTGTGTAGGATCCAGTGTCTGCAGGTACCTGATGTCTTTGTGTTTGAGTTCCATGATGATACACTCCATAGATTTGCAGTCCAGGCTAGTTAGGCTTATAGGGCGATAGTGTCCGGGGTCCGTTGTGGCACCACCTTTGTGGAGCAGGACCACTGTTGCTGTATGCCATTCCTTGGGTACATATCCTGTAGTAAGTATGATATTGAACAGTGACTTAATGTGAGGGTTACGTTCATCATGAAGCTCGTGTAAGATGCAGGCCGGGACACCGTCCAGTCCCATTGATGCTGTGTTGTCTGCTTTGGAGAGGGCAGATCTCACCTGTTCATCTGTGATGTCAGGGAGGCTGCACTCTGTTGGGATGGACATTTGCTCATTAGGGGGGATGGGGGGTGACATTTGCACTGAACCTGTTTGCCAGGATGTTGGCAATGTCTGTGGGTTCAGTGTATGTATTGTCATTTTGCAGTAACTCACAGCATATCTGGGAGTTGCCACCCAGGTTCCTGACATAACTAAAGAAGGCCTTGTGATTGTCCTTAGTGTCTGGAGGAATTTTCCATTCGAAGTGGGCCTTAGATGAATTCATGAGTGATCGTAGCTTCTTGCTAGTACTGATCAGAGATGCCTTCCCTTTTTGGGATTGTGCTCTATCATGTAGTAGCCTCCTCCTTTTGTTGTATAGCTTATTTATGGCCAGGGTCCACCAGATGGGTCCCCTGCCTTTGGAGGTGTTAGTCTTGCTTGTATTTGGGATAGCACAATCCATGCATTCCAGTAGGTGTCAATAGAATGTGTTTGTAAAGGATTCAATGGTCTGAGCTGTATTTACCTCTGTCCCAGGGTCTTTGAAGGATACCACCTCAGTTTTGAGAAGTGTGACATTTGCTTTTGATAAGTTCTTCACCGAGAGTACCTAGGATGGGGGTGTGGACAGGATATGGATGTCCAGTGAGATAAATGTATGGTCTGACCTTACCAATGAGGGGTATACCTCTTGTGTGGAACATATAGTCCCCATGTTGGTGATGATCAGGTCCAATATGTTTTCCCCTCGTGTGGGTGTGGTGACCAGTTGTGCCATAGCATTTGAGTTTAAAAATTCTAGCAACCATTGGACAAGGGTGTTGGGGCTTGAGTAGTATTCCCAGTCAATGTTTGGGTAGTTGAAGTCACCCCGTATAATGGTGTTTGGAGAGACCGTCATATTCTCCAGTGTTCCCTGGAAAGCTGAGTGGGGTTCCTGAGTTTGGGAGAGTGGTCTGTAGCAGGCTACAAACTGAAAGGCAGTTTTGCCCACTGTTAGTTGCACATGTATGGTCTCCGATGCTTTGTGCAGTGCTACTAACCTGGGGGTGTGTGTATCTGTGATGTATATGGATACTCCCCCTATATTTGTTGGTCGGTCTGAGTCTTGTGGCCGAAAAGCATGGTATGAGGTATAACCTGGTAGTGCTGGGGTGCTTTTGGGAGCCTGAACCAGGTGTCTGTTACTGCACAGATATTGACATTC
This sequence comes from Protopterus annectens, assembly GCF_019279795.1. Taxonomy (NCBI): domain Eukaryota; kingdom Metazoa; phylum Chordata; order Ceratodontiformes; family Protopteridae; genus Protopterus; species Protopterus annectens. The sequence continues at coordinate 938,658,189 of NC_056727.1, forward strand.
TCCATACTGAGGAGAGTCTTGACTGCGTGCATTTTGAGGTTTAGACATCTGGTGTTGAGCAGCATTACCCTTAGTTTCTTTTACCTTGTATTGTCTATGGAGGGGGGTTTGTCTTTTGAGCCTTGCCTAAAAAAGGCACTATGGGGGGTGGCAAGAGCCTTAGCCAGTATTCGAAAGTCCAGGGGTGACAGGTGCAAGCTGTCCATAGCAAAGTTACGTGGCATGTCGAGCATGTCATCCCAGGCTGACAGACACTGGATCCCCTTTGAATGACACCAATATGTTAGCCAACTGTTAAAATTGATCAGTTTGTCTGTATACCGTGCCATCATTCTTGGTGAGGGTAAGATGCTACACAGGGTCAGGGTCATACTGGCCTGGGCTACATGATCAGAGTGCTCCTCTATGTGTCTTGTCATGTAGTCCAGGGAGGAATGTCTGAGGTCATTCACACCAGCATGGACAATGATGGAGCCATATTTTTACTTACTTTGGAGTGACCTGAGTGCATGTGTTATGTGGCGGATCCTGGCACCCAACAGACAGCTCAAAGTGACCTTCTCCTTGTTCAGCCTGGTGAGTGGGACGTCAGTGTGTCTGACAATAGAGTCACCTATTACAAGTGTATTAGGTGTGTTGTTTAGCCCTAAGGGCAGTGACTGTGTGGCACACTGACTTTGCAAACCATGTGATATGTGGGTATTGTTTTGGGGTAGCAGTTGTTTGGGTGTCTGCTTTGGAGGTCTCTGCTGCTTAGGCAGATATTATTTAGAGCCTCCAAGTATGTTTTTGTGTGGTAATGCATTTTGTTTGCTGTCGCTATAGGTCTATGTGAGACTGGATTTGTGGTGTGTGTGGTTACCTTCACCACCTGATAGACTGTGCTGGTCATGGGTCGAGAGAGCTCAGCCTCCTGTTTGTCTATATAGTTGCATCTCTCACATATATCTGAGTTTGTTGGGAGGAGGAGAGGGTTGTCTGTGTACATAAGGCAGTTGTAACATTGCCTCAAAATTCCCATATTCACTAGCTGGACTGGAGAGTACACACAAAACCAACCTTTGGACATGCCAGGATATTATGATGAATTACTCTGTTGATTGATCAAAAAGGATCAGTAAGGTATTAAGTGTGTAAAAGAGTATAACAGGGGTTTAGTGCTCAGGTTTGTTGGTGTTTTGGAAAGATTATCTGTGAAGGAGTCCAGACAGAACCATGACACTTCCTTCAACTATGTCATAAATAGCAATGTACACTCATATATGCCCTGAGTCAGGGCCAACTGTACCTGACTGACAATGCCGACATCCTGTCAGACAGGCCCATACATACATACCCACCTCCCACTGACAAAAGGCCCTATCATCATACCAGGAGATATCATATGTAGAATGGGTAAACAGCTTCTTCCAAAGCTGAAAACATGGCATCAATTGGATTACATTGTTTCCCTATATGTGTCATAAGTGAACTACAGAACAAACAGACCCTGCACCTGAACAGTCTGTTGAGTCTCACCCTCTCTACAGGATATGAAACTGCTGAATGGGTTACAGCAACATATGGCACACCCCACAAGTGTTGGTGCACAACAGACCATAGGACTATAGTCCTATAAGCCTATGATGTCTGATCTGCAAGGCCATTGAGTCCATCATGATTGAAGTCATAAACAGAGCTATTGGGAGCCGACAAACACACAACCCTACCAACTTTGGTATGTTCGTGGGCAGATCATGGTTCCCAAACCTGCTAGACTGTTTGCAAGGCAGCTACTCAGGACATACATCACTGAAAGGAGCTACACAAGTCCCACATAGACTCTGAATAGCCCTTTATCAACATCCCAGACATATGTATCCACAAAATCAACAATCTGTGCATACATATGTATTGTCATATGAAGGAATGGCAATTTGTCCACAGATAGATCATACAAGCTAAGAATTGTGGAGTTCTGTTCAAGCTGTTAACACCTGCTGAACATGGTTAATTCCTGGGATTGCATAAAACAAAGTGCACACACATTACCATGTCCAGTCTGATGATGTCAGCATCCTACAAATATAGCAGGAGAAAATGAAGCACCCAGTAGAGCACATAGCGTGTTGTGTTGATGCGTACCTGTACAGTATCATAACATAGTTAGGTAGGGGTTTGAATCCTGCAATTGCTGAGTGTATGTGTGTGGTTCCCTGTGAGAGGAGTGCCCTTTTTGGAGACTAGGAAAACAAATTAAAAGAGGTAGATTCCTCTTTGGCAAGTCTGATGATGTCAGTATCCCACAAATATAGCAGTGGAAACAAAATTCCCCACTAAAGCATATAGCACATTGTGTTAATGCGTATTTCTCTAGTATCATAACGTAGTTAGGTAGGGGTTTGAATCTTGCGATTAGTGAGTGTGTGTGTGATTTCCTTTGAGAAGAGTGCCCTTTTTGGAGACTGGGAAAACACATTAAAAGAGGTAAACTCCTCTTTGGCAAGTCTGATGATGTCAGTATCCCATAAATACAGCAGTGGAAATGAAATCTCCGAATAAGGCATATTGCATGGTGTGTTAATGCCTACCACTCTAGAATCGTATCATAGTTAGGTAGGGGTTTGAATCCTACAATTGCTGTGTGTGTGTGTTTGTGTGTGATGTCCTTTGAGAGGAGTGCTCTTTTTGGGGACTGGGAAAGCACATTAAAAGAGGTAAACTCCTCTTTGACAAGTCTGATGATGTCAGTATCTCACAAATACAGCAGTGGAAATAAAGACTCCAAGTAAAGCATATAGCACGTCATGTTAATGTATATTTCTCTAATATAACATAATTAGGTAGGGGTTTGAATCCTGCCATTGCTAAGTGTGTGTGTGTGACACTGTTGGTCAATGCGTTGTGGGTTTTGCTTTTACAATTGTATGACATATCAGTAAAACAACAGTATGTGCATTGCACACTTCAGGTATCTGTGTGGCAAATACATATATGTACATGTGACCTCAATTGGTATCTGTGTGGTAAATACATATATGTACATGTGACCTCAGTTTGTTCATAGGTGTGAAGCCTGCTTTCTACACAAATACATCTGTTACCTTTGACAGTCTGTGCTGCTGCTTCTCAAACCTTAGGTCACATATGTATGTATGTGGCAAGGCCAGCCACTGTACTGATCTGTGGCCTAGGTCATCTGTGTCAAACACACCCATGACAGTGTAAACCGAGCAAAAAACCAAACTGAGAAATGACAGTTTCTATAGAATAGTGTGAGTGAGGTTTCATGCCTAGGGTATATTTCAGACATGTTCAAACACAACACAGTCTGTCAATAATGGCCATTCATTATAGGTGTATAACAACTCCGTGGATATGCATACATTGCTTATGTGATACACTGAGGGACATCAGCATACCTTTGGAAATGTGAATACCAAAGGACAGATGACATAACATGTGGCTGTATGTACACATCGGTACCCCTGCTACATGTTGTGGGCTAATATCAATGTGGTACTATCAGGATACTATGTATAGCAAATGTGGATGACTATGCTATAGTTGGCTTATAGCTTTGCAGCATGGGTTGGTCAACAGGTATCTGTCTGTATGATATCCTTGTGGAGGATAAGTGTCTCATCCGGAGAATGCATTGTAGGCCACTGTATGCATTACCAGATGTGGACAGACATATCACTAGTGTGTTTGCTTGTACCTAGGATGGCTACATGCCAAACAGGAGTGGTCCCAGGAATGGGTGGCAGTCAATACCACTGGTTACTAGTATAGTATAGTACCGGAAGGATTCAAATGCTACTGTGTATCCTACATCTGTGTGTCAGTTGTCAAGACATCATCTAACAATTGGTTAAAATCAGGCTGTTGAGGTTATATATACTACCAGAATGCAAACCAATGACCGATATTAACAGTATCACCCACAGCATAGTGTCAAACCATGTCATACACACATGTGTACCCAAGTTGTAACATATGTGTAGTAAAATGCATACTGGCCACCAATAGGAAATATGAAGTGTTAACACTGTGTAATACAGGGCATGTCACCCTTCCCATGTGTCCACTATGCACGTGCATGCAGACATTGCACCTCCACCATGTTCACAAATGTACACCTGGAAATCTGTACTGCACACATCACACACGTACCATCCACTCACCAACACATGCTGCCAGTACCACACACATCAGCCAAGTGGCACATGGGCAAACAATACATTCTTGGAACTAACACTGGTGTAAACAATACTACATTGATAATCATAGCTTTAATGCATCATGCCTGCTCAGATATACATACAAATATATCATTACACTTTACTGTTGACAACATGCTAACATTGCTACACTGCTATTAGGTCATGCTGTGCATCAGCACCATGTAAGCCTGTTCCTGTAGCAATGTCACAGATGACAGGAGGTGGCACAGTTTCATCATATGTACAGGGTGTGTTATTGGTTTGCCAGAGCCCAACAATGACCCATCCGATCTACGTGTGTGTGTGTGTGTGTGTGTGTGTGTGTGTGTGTGTGTGTGTGTGTGTGTGTGTGTGTGTGTGAGTACAGTATGGGTCAATGTTGATGTAATGTGTGTGTGTATGTGTTAGCCCTAGGTGTTTGGTTTATGTGTGTGTGTCTGCATGCACACAATTCCACCTTGTGGCTGCCAAATACAGGAGGTTGTGGGACAGCCACAGACTGTACCTACCAGGCTGTACAGATCACTGTCTCCCGCCACGGACACAGTACCTGTGCCTGCCAGGGGTGCCACAGACAGTATCAGGTACTAAGCCAGACTGGATACTATCGTCAGAGGCAGAGGGATGTCGACTGGACCCATGTCCCTGCTGGGACAGGCCAGAGCCATGTGCACGTGGTTCTCTAGGATGGTCTATTGACAGCCCAGCCCCAACATTGCTGGGGCTGGTATTGCTACTAAAGGAGCAGCTGGAAAATGCGTGTCATCCGCGATGACTGCCAACTGATGATGTCTCTGGCATACATCCACATCAATGTCTCAGCCATCCTGCACTGTCCTGGCACATGGACATTACATTGCAGAGGACATCTAGTGTCTCCCCCCAATGTCTATCAATGACCTCGGTGTAATTACGGATGGCACCGGCAAGGTCACAGATACTGTCATTGATAGTGGTGTTATGAGCCTTCTGTGCCCTTAGTCCCTGCCTGGTGTACCGATCCATATGTGCCTGTGCCTGCATTACAGCCCGGAACATACCTGAGGTTGTGAGACCTGTGGGGGCACGTCTGCCAGGGGCATTATGACCAGCAGTGCTCTCACAAGAACCCCTGGACATATGCCTATGTGGTACTGTTCCAGGTGTCTGGGTATGGCTGCTGTGTGGGGTTGCATGTACCATAGATACCACACTGTCCTGGTCAATGCCTACTGTATGCTGTTCCTCCACTAAGGCCATTGGTGTTGAGGGATGTATCGGCAGTATGAATGTGCACATAGATGGGGTGGAAAGCTGTGTACTGTCGATTGGTGGACCAATGACAGACCCTGTCAAACCTGCCTGTGCCACAACACATGTATCATCATGTCCACTATTTGTGGCAGTGACTTCAGGTTCCCTGTTGCACTCATCCAACAATACCTCAGCACCTGTGAGTGGAAGACAGGAAACACACTTTACAATCTGTACAGGATGTTAGCACACATGCACACATGCACACATGAACACATGAACACATGAACACATGCACACATGCACACATGAACACATGAACCCATGAACCCATGAACACATGCTCACATGCACACATGAACACATGCACACATGAACACATGAACATATGCACACATGCACACATGAACACATGAACACATGAACACATGAATATATGAACACATGCACACATGCACACATGAACACATGCACACATGCACACATGAACACATGAACACATGCACACATGCAGACAAATACACTACTTAGTCAAGTTGACACACACACACACACACACACACACACACACACACACACACACACACACACACACCAACAGCAATATGGAACATACTCATTAGTGGTTGATGGTTGAGTACAGTATCAAAAGCCAACTAGTCCTACCACACGTGTCAGCATGCAGGATGTGTGTTGCTCAACAGCATGCAGTGCGAGTGAAGAGAGTCCTTGTTGATAACAGTATACATATCTTTGATGCATGTGTGTTGTTCAATGATTGACCTCACCCTGAAACACAATATGTACATGGACACAACATTGCTGTGCAAGTCTAAAATGCTTTCCAATGTTCTGTGCACCATCACTCATAGGTATACATACCATGGCCGGATGCACACAACTCTCAGGTGTATAGCAATGAATGCTATGTGTAGTACTGCAGTTACTGTAACTGGATGTAGTGTAGTACCATGAGCCATCATCAGGCAGCATCATGTGGTCACTCAAGGCCACTAATGTATGTCACACTGGAAACCATCTTGCTGTACCTGACCTGCACCACTTTGGCTGCATTAACCATTTCACAGTCAGTTGTTACATGGGTATGTAAGGTGTTCAATAGGGAGCATTGCCTAACATGAATGTGTTGTGTGTTTATGCGTGTCGCACCACCCCATGATAGGCCTCTACCCCTCAGGTATAGTATGTGTGCTGTGTTGATGACATTTGGGATACTGGAGTATGACCTTACAGCAGGTGTCTACATACACCATGTGTATCATATTAACACTTACTGCATATGACAAAGTGGTGTATGTTGTGTGCATGTGTATTGACTCTGCCTATACAATGTCCACTACAGAGTACCACAATTGGTTGGGATGCTCTGTGTATTGCATGTGTTTGAGGCAGCTACTCATGTTACTGGGATGTGCATAGCCCCACAGAGAACATGCAGAGCATGCATTATGTGTAGGTGTTTTACTTGTGTATATGGCCTACAACTCTCCTATGACATGCACATGTAATATGCCATATTAAATGTAGAACACTCACCAGCATGGGTCTGCTGTCTTGCTATCACACCAGAGGGACCTACAAGGATATGAGACAGTTTGTCAGTGTCAACAACTATGGCATTGCTGCTGTGAGTTTGCAATTGTACAGTAGTACAACAGGTGACAGACACAGGCATACAGATTATATTCCAAATTATCAGTATTGCATGACACCAGGCTCCACATCTTCTGAATACACAGTACACATCTGATAAATGCTAACAGTAGTCTACAGATATGCCATGTTACCTGCACGCTCTGAGTCGACGTGCTGGGTGACTCCGGCCTCCATGATGACACATGTCTGTTGTAGTGGTTGGCCAGGAGCCACCATGCTGAGGAGCAGCTCTTCCACTCTGGTGAGAGGTGGATGTGTTGCTGCACCACCACCTGTGGCAAGCTGTTGTTTGTGGACATCGGAGGCATGCTGCCGGACATGTCTGATTAAATCACTGCAGTGATGGCGTACCTGCTCATAAGTCTGGTTATGCATGCCTACATCATTCCCCCAATGGACAACATCCTGCCACAGTGCAGTGCGCTCATGCTGGTCCTGGCTGGTTCTGGAGAACAGCAGGTTGCAATGTTGTATAAGGGCATCTAGGGTGACTTCCTCCTCTTCAGGGGAATATGCAGGCTTTCTATTGTGAGACATGTCCCTGGAAGACAATAAAACAATAATTGTGAGCAAGTCATGTGGCACACTTACCATTCTAAAGTACAGACATCAATGAAATGCCATATATAGCAACCTATTGGCTGTCAGTAGATACACACTTTTAATACCACATATCACTGCGCAGCCCACAACTGCCTGACAGTGCCAGGCACATATATACCAAACCATGTTCTGCACAGCAACAAAGTGAAACCAGTATGTAAGACTATACAACAGTACATGGCACACTGTATGTGACACAATGCACCACCTAGCCACAGGAGGTATATATGAAGTTGATGCATACAGACATTTGTCATCCATTGAAATGAATGTAAAGTACAGTTACAATACTACCAGTACACCATGCTACTTGTTGATAGCAAACCCCTCAGTAACATATGTGCACATTCATCAATATAGGTGGCATACTGCTGTACTACACTATACATTTTGCTAGATATGCACTTATATCCTGTGACACACATACCACCAAGGCCATGTTACAGGCATATCCACACACACACATCAGACATACTTACAAGACACAAAGGTATGGCAAGCCAGATGGTTTTTACCTGTGTACCATACAGTACTGTGCGTCAGCACTTACAAAACCTCATGCCTGAGGTATGTAATGTGTGAGGACTACAGGTAACAAACAAAACAGTGTTTCCAAGCAGTGTGGATATACACCATACTGCGCTGTTTAGGCCTACAGCTTCAGGTAGTACTACAGTTCATACGGGATTTGTATTCACTAGTGTTAACAATCAATAAGCATACATGTACTGCTGTAGCCTACAATGGTACACTCCAGTCAACACCATGGGTCTACATCACACCGTATGCCATACTGCTTTTCCTGCCTAGCAGTAGCATACATATCTTTTGCTGGGATCAGAGTTACAACACTACATACCATGATATAAACAGTTTCCTACTAGGCTATCACACATATACACAACTTTGACACATTCACCTACACATTCACCATCACACTCAGTCAACCTCACATAGCAAGTAATGCAACAAGTACACAAGTACATGTGTGTGTGTATCGGGTCCTAGGTAGCTTATACACTATTAGCAGTAGGGCCTATGGAAGCCTAGCCATATGGTACCCTGCCCTCCAACACTCATGTATTTTAGGTTCATGTGCCCCTATCATGCAGAGCCACAGAGGTGATTCCCGGGTTGTGTTTCCTATCTCACATCCAATCATCATGATTATTCATGACAACTGCTAATGAGAACCTTCATTTGCTATTGATAGGTAGTTAGTTCCAGAGTATGGTATGTGTCTGACATGATCATGTACCACTCCAGCATGTTCTGCTTTTTGACATTACAAGGTTTAGACCAGTACAGTGTGTAGCTTGTATGGATTTTAATCTGTTTATATGGAGCATGTCCAGCACCTGTGGGTTTGGCATAGCTTTGTATGTTAGGCAGAGGTTGCCTCTGGTTAGGCAGTATGCGACACAGTGTAGCTGTGGTTTTGTAAGACAGTCTGCATAGGGCACCTGTTTGAGTCTGGTAATACTCTTTGTGAGGTATGTGTCTGGCGTCTACAGTTGCTGTACATGTCTTCTGAGGTACATACCAACAGGGCCATTGTACTCTATGATGGGTGTTATGACTGATGAATAGAGTGGAACACTGACCTCTTTGTCCATGAATGACGCACCTTTTCTGATGACATGTGGACCGTACACAGTTTACATGACTAGTGTGGCACTGTGATTATCAAAAGGGACACTACTGTCCACCTGTGTCCCGTAGTCTCTTATCACAATTTTGGTGTTGAGTAGACTACCACCTCTGTGGTAGTTCATGGGTACAGGGTTTTTAACAAAAGGGATGGCAATATGTTTACAACATTGAGCTTGAGAGTACATATGAACATCCATTGGTGTACATATAGATATACATATAGGCACATATACAGTCCACCTTTCATGGTGGGAATATCAATTATGCACAGGTTGAGAGGGATACAGTTATGTAATAATATTGCACAGTCTTGTGCAGAATGCATGGAAGGTATTCTCAGCCCATGTATCTTTAGCAGGACCCCCTGTCTGGAAGACTAAAAACCTAACAAATCATACCCATAGCGTTTAAACACCACATGTCATATGCCAGCACTGTATGCTGTCTTGTTTGCCACACACTACAACCTACATATAAATATGCACATAACAACCTGCACCAACATATAAATGTCCACCCTTCACAAACAGTTGCAGTATGTCCCTTGCTCTATGCACATGTTAAAATGGTAATATATCGAACACATAAATATATCTCCTTATGTGTGTGCCATACACACACAAGGTCCACACTGTTGCAAGTCTATACACCTCACGGATGACCTGTTGGGCCTTGCTACAACATGGACAGTTGTCACATGTGTGCATATAGCAATAGTACAGGGAGTATATATAGCTGCAAATGCTACATTACTATACTAGCCTGGTACAGCAGTTGCCAGTGCTAAGCTACACATTATATGACTATCATGCATGTCTTACTCTGTCACATCCAAGTTTATATAGGTGTTTGCACTACTCCCCCAAACTGCCATTATACACAGTACTGTACAGAACATAGATAACATGATCAGATGTTTGACATATAATGCTGAGCTACATATGTCACAGTTATGTCCCACTGCACACAGCAACACACTAATTTGTCCATGGCAGTAGTTATGCATGGTATCAGTGCATACATACCTACTGCTGCCACATACGCCTGTTTCAGACTATGTACAGTACTATTCATAAACTTCTACTACTTGCAGGTAACTACATATCTGTTACATACCTGTTTGTCACTTTCAGGTCCATCTGTGTATGCTTTGACAACTTTTTTATTTATTTTTTTTTATTTATTAAGTAAAGTTTATTTACTTAAGTTTTATTTTTGGTTATTAATTAAGTATTTTTTTCTTAATTAATAGTTTTAGTTAGTAATTAAGTATATATTATTTTTACTTAATTAAATATTTGTTTATTAAGTAACAGGTTTTTTTTTCACGACTTTCCAAGAGTTATACAGTCTCTGACACATGCAATGTAATGATTGCATGTGGGGATAGCAAGTACAGTCTGCTTTTATAGGTATCTGCACCAATTGGTGCCCAGCATTTGGTAAATGCATACAGCCTGCTGTGTGGTAATTGCAGTACTCACTGTCATAGCAACCCAATGCTATAAATTGCTAAGGTATGTAGGCGTAGCCCTTTCAGATTTCCAGAGTGGAGCCCATGCTTGTTTGCTGTGGACACTGTTGTGTAAGTCAGAAGGTTGGTATACTTCTTATATCTGAAGCTAAAGGTGTAGGCAGTGATGTACATGTTGTACTCAGACCTGACTGTTGCCACTTCCAGTACAGAGCTATCAGTGTAGAGTTTAACTCACCCCTACAAATGCTTACACAACATTTATGTGACTATGTAGTTTCCTTTCTACTCATATAATTAACTGCCATACAAAAGTAGTTATTGAGAAGTATTCTTTTGGCACATGAACTGTTTGTGAACTGTTACACTGTGAATATTAATGTGCTCACTTCTGCAGGGTTTGTGTTTTTTATTGTTGACATTAGCACAGGGTTCTCAGGAAACTGGACAATTCCAGTACTGAGTATGCCTACCTACATCCTTGGTAGACCCTAAACACACAAGTATATTTTAATTGTGGGGGGGGGGGTGCTGACATACAGAGAGCATTATGTATTATTGTGTGAATGTTATCTTACTGGACTTAAAGGATTGGTGTGTACCTGTTAGTTTATCAAGGCAGGTGGTTTGTCTTCATAGTTCCCAACTGTGAACCTATCCAGATGGTAGCCAGATGTTACACTGTTATTCTTTGTCTGTGCAACCCACAGATGTTTTCATCACTGGTACAATGGCATTATTACAGTCAGTTGCTACCAGTACATGGCTACATCCTTTGGTATTTCTGTGTTGTACTCCTACATAAGGGTATGCTTGTGGAAGTCCTACCAAAGCTATTTGCAGAGTGTGTAACAGCAGAATAGCTGATATGCATGTGTGTTTGTGCCTCTGCCAGGCCTATGAAACACTCAGATACATCTTTGTATGGAGTCAGGGATAGGTAGTTAAAAGTGAGGTACACCTTACACTTAATAGAGACAGTAAGTGTAGACTACAGTGAAGCAGTGCATATGGATTAGTACTCCTTTTATGAAGTACAAGCGGTGTCTGCTGTTATTATTGTCAGTATTCATTGTGTAATACCCCACCTTTCTGACTGATGTCAGTACTTTTCAGAGGGATTCAGAGGGACACAGCTAAAATATCTTTCACAATCAGGGACATCCCTGAAAAGTAGTCACAGTTAGGAAGTATGGCCTCTGTCCTAATCAGATATGCCACGATTTGTCCTGCTATGATACTGTGTGAGGGTTGTAAAGTGCTTCTGTAACATTATTTGTTGCTAGAATGGCTGCTTCTCATATCACACTCATGTAATGCAATTCCACAACAATTGCTAGTAAAGATACACAGAACAAGCTTTGTGTTATGGCCTTCCTATTTTTCCTTTACATTCACTCATTGTAATGCATGATATATTTATTTCAGCACCAAGTTATTGTATACCTGCTGTGGCGTAGTGGTAATTCATGCAGTCTAGTGTGGCCAAGATCTGGGGTTTGAGACTGACAGAGGTGTTTTATTTTGCTGCTGAGCAGAACAAAGGCCCTGATATACAGAGTGACTAAGGCACTTTTAAGCAGTTGTAAGTGGGTTTGCGCGGGTTTGCGCGATGCTTAGTGATGCTTAGCTAAGCGCACACATGCTTAAACCCACTTACTACTGCTTAAAAGTGCTTACTCCCGCTAACCCCCGCGCTAATTTCTTTGAACGAAAAGAAAATGGGGAGATAGGAAAGTGGTGAAAAAGGAGACATAAAGAGGGAAAGACAGTAAGAAAACAAGCTTGGGATGTGCAGGATGGGTGTAGGGAAGGTCCATAGCTGCCCATTTCTTTACCAGCTACAGCCGTACATATGCAATAAATTTGGAGTGAAATTTGATACCTTCCACCCCTGGGAGAGGGGTGAGGACAACAAAGTATGTTGTACTGCCAATTATAATTATCAGTTTACATGTCCAGCGGACATGTGTGCGAAATGAGCAGCTATGTATGGGGAGTATTTTTTTTGTGGGTACAGATTGCCCTTTTTATTTTTTTTTCAGGTGAGAGTGGAAAGTGAGGTAGAGGAAGTAGGTATATTTGGGAAGGTAGGTTGGGGAGGAAAACAGACAAAACAAACAAGACACATACAGGGGCAGTGTATGACACATGGGGTGGGTGAACCCAATTGACAGGAATGGGTGTTTGGAAATCGCAAGCCCATGAGCCCACAGATGGTAACAGTGGAACTGAGATCCCTACCCATGGGCAGTCACCACTGCACCTTCACAGCCCCAAGGGTGGCTGTGCTGGGGGATGCGTAGGATGGGCAGGCTCACCCATGAGACACACCACTCTCACCTCAAGCTGGCATAGGGGATCAGCGACTGAACGCTTAATCTCCCTATGCACCACAGCCTAGACCCTTCGAAGGGTGACAGGTGGCCCTTCTCCGCCCACGCTTGCACAGGGGGGATGAGCCCCATCCCCTGCAGCTCTTCCACCCAAAGGTGGCACAGGACCAATGGAGGAGGGGAGTCCGGGCTGAGCACTGGACCTGCTGGTGCCAGGTGCACTCGGCAGCTGAGGAGGGACAGGTGGGTCCACTGGGAATGGCCCTCCCATACATTCTGTGATTAGGTGTGTTTAATTACAACATAAACAACAGCATTCCAAGTTAGTTATAACAGCATGCAGTATTATTCCCATTAACCCAACACACCAAGGTTCCAACAGTAACATTACACAGTAGAATTGTTCACCCTTTGGGAAGGGCCTTATTATAGCTGAGAAGTAGTAGTTGGTGGCAGCTGGTACTACTGTATAGTTTGGGCAGAAGGAGGCATGGTCAGCGAACCTGTGCCAGCCCTCTCCAGGAGTGTCTGTGTGTTTGAATATAAATCAAATCTCAAAGTATGTGTGTGTCAGCTACTTGGGCAGGAACACGTTGCACCGTTTGGACAGAGGGTGCTGAAGGTTTTGGCTTGACCACTTGGCTGAGATCTTAACCCTATAGCTGTGCCAGTGGGGAGTCTTATTGGAGACACTACCATTACTCCAGTTCACCAAAACTTCTCACTGTTATTATAGATCACAATATGAAATTCGATCTACACATTACTCAAATCATAAAAAATACACAAAAAAATATGGCACTCTATACATAGGTTCATAGGATGGTACTAGGCTATCAGCCCTAAGGCCTATGCAAGCCTAGCCATAACAATTCCCTGGAATTTTTCTCCCACAATATTTACTTCTCTGGGCCCCTGTCTAGCAGGGCGACTGACATGATCACTGGGGTGAATTTCCTATCTCCCATTCAATCATCAAGGTTCCTTTTGAAGAGGGCCAATGAGGTGCCCTGCTTGATATGTATGGGCAGTCTATTCCAGAGTATGGGGAGTCTCTGGGTCAGGAACCTATCCCTCCAGCATGTTTTGTTCATTGTGATGATAAGGTTTAGATCCATGGAGCATGCAGGAGTAAACAATACCTCAACAATAATACTAAGGCCATCATTGCAAGAACCCATCTATTCTCTAGTCTCCTCCATGTCTCTCCCATTCTGGTTAACCACAACATATTGGACTTAGCAAACTTGGCAACTGCTACAAAAAAATGCAAAGTTTGCAACTGATTCAGCTAGTAAATCCCATCATTGCTTGGCCCTTAAACAGTTATTTTGACTAGAATTACCCAGTTTGCTTGCCCTCAACCAGCTTCCAATGACCCATGAAATACTTACCAACCAGAAAACAAACTCATTACTTCAAGACCTACTGAATTACTACTCAAATAACTGGTACCTACGTTCCAGCAACAAATCATTAATAAACATAACCAAAAGTAAAAATTCTGCTGGAAATTCCCTTTACTCTAATTGTGTTGCAAAAACCTGGAATTCCTTGCCTGTTAACATAAGGCCCACAGCCAGTAAATATAACTTCAAAAAACTTCTTAAATCCCAGTTATCTAATACATGGATATGTGCATGTTCTGACCCAGGTTAGTAACAATTTCACAAACAGGCAGTGATGAAAAATGCAGCTCTCCCTTTGTTTTCACTATGCTATATGAATCTACTCTAAATCCCATTATAGAATGTCTTTACTTAATTAAACAATGGTGATTGTAATTGTTTTTGTTACATATTTCTCTTCTGATTATATTTTAATAACTATGTTAATTAAATTCTATTTGTTTTCATTACTCTAGAAATGGAACCAATGTTATACACACTCTACTTCTGACTGTTTTATATTAAGAGGAGCTTTCTCCATACATTCAGTATTGAAATGTATTCTACTCTTATAGATACTATTTATGTTTTGGCCTGTTTGTTGTATTTAATGGAGCTTTTCTCCCCGGACCTCTGCTGAAAATGGACTATTTGTCCAGTTGAACTATCAAATGTAAAATAAAATAATAAATAATAATACCTCCCTAAACACCCAAACCAACCTGAAAGACCTCAACCTTTCCTCACCAAAAAGACCTCAAGCACCCTTACCTATTCTGACATATTAAAATATCTGTTTCTCTATTAAGTCACGTACAGATTTCTGAGATGTAATTTCTGCTTAACCTTCTTTGGTATGAATAATTTAATACTCTTTGAATTCCTTTACCTAAATAGAGCCAGTGACAAAGTGGACATCCACTATATAGAGCTAAACTTTTACTAGAGCCATAACTAGGGTGAGGCGAAGGTGGAAGCTGCCCCAGGTTCAGGGTGTTAGCAGTGTGACTAGCAAGTGCCGATGGTCTGTCACTGCAGTATTAGCATTTGCAGCAGCAATTTAACTGCTGAAGTACTCAAGTGTGCAATGATTTTATTGCAGCAAGCTGCTTTTTTTTTCAGTTCAGAAAATACATTTTTTTCTCCTCAACTTTGTGTAGTAGTATTTCCCTGACAACCTTTAAAACCAGTCTGGATGAGTGGATGGGTGATCACAAATTTTCATATGGCATATATAGGGGAAAATCTGCTCAGTGGTGGACTGTATTAGTTACCAGCAATAACAGGTGGCTTGGCTGAGTTTGTCAATATTTTCTTGGTAAAAGCCTAAGAAGCTATAATAGGATCAGTATGTCAATTACAAAAATAGGGGCGACACCGTCTTTTCAGTCTTCTCATTCCCCACCCAACATCTGTTCTGAAATCACTTTTGACTAGGACCATAAAGCTGGTCTCCACACCTCAGAAATGTAACTGGTAGAGAGATTCAGGCTGAAGAGTTCATAGAGGGGGTTTGCCAGGTGGGCAGTAACATTTCTCAGTAAACATCCAGGGGTATTATCAGGATCCAAGGAACAGACATTTTTTTTTAATTTTGAAAAGTGCCATAAGAACTTGTTCAAAAGTAATTTCAGAACAGATGTTGGGAGGGGGGTAGGAAGACTGACAAGATGGTGCTGGATGTGAATTTGGAAACAATGAGATAGTGCCTTAATTTTGAATTGTGGTGGTAGATTAGATTTCTAATCAGAGCTCAGACTGGATTCTATTTGCACTTGGAATTATGCTGCTACTTTTTGGACTTGTGAGAATACCTGCCAATTGTCCAGATTTCTGCAGAATATCCAGATTTTTGCCTTAAATTTTGGTCTGTTCCTCACAAAATTTGGGTTTTTCTGGCAAATCACTGGGATGATCCGAGGAATGAAATTGCTAAATAATGACATTAATTTGAGTTTCAGTCTTCTATTTGCATAATTCCAAGTGCAAATAGAATCCAGTCTGAACTCTGATCAGAAATGTAATCCACCACCACAGATCAAAATTAAGGCACTATCTCATTGTGACTAACAGTCTTTCTATCTGCATAAAAGAGTTTAAGCAACATTTCTTGTTTGGATTCAAGAGTGGATAACACTTTTCCTATTCTCAAAATCTTTTAGGTCTTACAGGGTTGAGTTCAAGAAACTATTTTCCAAATAAGCTGATGACTCTATGTACTGCAAATGTTTGCACAGCTAAGGAGGATGTTATGTTTTAGTTTCAACAGTTTTACTGCCTTTCCACCAAAAGCAATTTTGTATTCAAAAACTTAACATTATTTTCTGCTTTCTGTTTTATACATTTTGTGTTTCAAGATTTGCAACAACTATTTTTAAGAAAAATCATAATTACTTTCATATTAGCTCAAAACAGCCTTTTCCCAAGGATCACAGGTGAACTAGAGAGGTTTATGACAAGTGTGGGGAGATTATTTTCAAAAGAAGTCTTTAGAAAAAGAATTTTAACACAAACCCTGTTATTCTACCAACATTTTAAGCTTATATGAGCGATATTTAAAATCTGTCTCTGTTTTTTGGCCTTTGTCCCCCATTTATGTCAGGCTTTGTCCAGATTTCTTGGGCTAAGAGGATGAGAGGTATCTGAGTCAGAAACACATAAGAATTGAAAATATCTCTTTAAACACTGATAGTGGTAGAACCAAGCAGAATGTTAGAATTTTTCTCTGTGTCATCTTTCTGTTTCCTGGATCCTGGATTCACTCCCGTGCATTTAGTACATTGGGCAAAGAGTGCCCTTCAGCACTCATTGTTTCCGTAGCAGGCACGGGTTTTCTGGGGTTGGGTTGTTAGCCCAAGGCCCAACCCCCCCCCCCCTCAGAGGGGACATCACATACTCGCATGCACACACTCACACCTAGGGCCAATTATGAGTGCCCAATTCACCTGCTACATGTCTTTGGAATGTGGGAAGAAACCAGAACACCCAGAGGAAACCCACAAGATTGCAGGAAGGACATGCAGACTCCACACAGAAGACACCCCAGCTGAGAATCTAACCAGAGAACCCCTTGTTGTGAGGCGACAACACTAATCACTACACCACTGCACTGCCCATCTTTCTATTTAACATTTTACATTGTCCTTGAGCTAGTTTAAAGCTGCTTGTTTGATTGATTTTATAAAGTTCATTCCTTAATTTTTATTTATCTTCAACAAAGAGTTTTAATATTCAATGTTAAATGCTTGTGGATAGTGATCTGTTTATTATACATGCATATACATTGTAAGGGAGCATTAATAAACGTTGGCTTTAGTTTTTCTAGAAGTTACTAGTCATGCTATTGTGCCATAAAATATGTACTGGCTGGCTTATTTTGAAAGTAAACAATGAAGGGGTATAGTTACATAGAAAATATCATTAAATCTCCTGGAAAAATAATGTGCATGTATTTGAAAAAAAGTAAAATTATCTCGGTCAGGTTTCATTAATTGTTGGTGAGATTGCATTGGATGGCAGATGACGCAATCTGTGAAGGGTGAAATCTTAAGGCTATAGTAGTTATAATTCTGCTCTGTCTCATTACAGCTGTAAAGATTATTTGGATATTTGGATGAGGCAGGTGTTGGTTATTACCTAAGACAACAGTGCCCATACTGTCCCTTATAAATTGCCAGCAGCAGTGTTCGTCATGAGGGTGTACCTCTGTCCATCACATATAAGGGGAACTAGAGATATATGAAGGCATGATCAATGAGTGTTAATGCTGCAAACTACTTTTAATAAGGAAAACTACTTTAAACAACATTTTCATTTTTCCACACTGTACCATAACCACTGAGTTGGTATGGTGTATGTGTGTGTGTGTGTGTGTGTGTGTGTGTGTGTGTGTGTGTGTGTGTGTGTGTGTGTTTGTGTTTGTGTGTGCGAGTATGTGTGTGTGTGTGTGTGTGTGTGTGTGTGTGTGTGTGTGTGTGTGTGTGTGTGTGTGTGTGTGTGCGT